>NC_024801.2:17274234-17578032 GCF_000309985.2 Brassica rapa | reverse complement strand
GAAGGGGATGTGATTCTTCGCATACAAGTTATTCCACCCTGTTTCCCACTACTTTAACCAAATCTCATTTGAGGGTAATTCAAAAGGAGTAATTCAAATTTTAGGAGTAAAAAACTAACGCACAAAGATCTCACCACTACACTCAGGAATTTAAAGTTTTCAGGCTATGGAGTGCATGCTACATTTATTGACTTGTAGATTTTTAGCACCTATTACAATGATTTAATTTCGATGATTCAAGATTTATGAGCATGGTCGAATTTTTTTTCACTGGACTGAAAAAGTTGTCAAGACTAAAGAACAGATTCTCCGATTTTCTGATTGTTTTTATTTTTCGTTCTGAAAATGTATCGTCTAATTCATTAGTTAAGATATCAAAATTTTTTCATATGGATATATATATATTACCATATCACTTCAAATTTGAGTACAACAGCTGTCTGAGGGAAAAAAAATCTCATTTACATTATATTTTTATGATAAAAGGTTTGATCTAAAACAAGTTTCGTAAAATGGTAAAAGATGATCATTAAAACGGGGAGGGATTAAAGTTTGGTCGACTACACATGAGATGTCTCTGAAAAAAGAACATGATATCTCACGAGGTTGAAAATTAAATGAAATATTCACTCACATACGCGTCTCTTATAAAACTAGAGATATTCCTAGCTTTATATCTTTATCATTCAAAATTAATCTCTATTCCTTTACATGTGTGTGATGTAGATTAGCTAATGAGTTATATAGTCCAGATACATTACTTAACAGTTTTGCATATTGTTTCATTCCTATAATAATTAAAGTTTAAAGGAGATGATGATGCATATCGGTTTATGCTCACGGGAGAATGAATGTTACCGTGATTAGCCAACCTCCAACAAACTTTTTGAAACTAAAGGACACATTTGCGCAAATGAAAAAGTGAAGCAAATCGAAGTTATATACAACATCGTTTTCTTTTCTACTTGTTTGACTTAGCACGATTTTTTATATTATAAAACATAAGTCAATTGGCATTTCTATGAGTGACATGTGTCATTCACTTATTTTTATGTAGTTTTTTAGAGTATTAGTTTTCTAAAAAAAAAATCAGCAAGCTATGGTTCTTGGCTTCTTGCGATCCTACTTTTATGAAAATGCAATTCTTAAATCTTTAGATTTCTGAGATAACTACCAGTCTACCACCACGTTCAAAACTGAATTATCATCTGCAATTCTATAAACGAATTTTTAGTTTCGTTTTCTTCTTCTTCAGTTTGCTTTCCGGGGGTTGGAGTGTAGCAAAAAGAAATCGGATGCAGGCTACCTTTTAATTCTAATTGAATACTTTATTCTTCTCAAGTAGATAATCTTTTTTATGATTCTTTTTTTTTTGTAAACTACTCTTTCTTATGATTCATCGTGAAGATGTCAGCTGAGTTCTTTCTATAGTTCTATTTCAGAGCGGTGAAAGGAAAATCAAAGCATTGTCAACAAGGTAATTCTTTCGAATAACCATTTAAAATTTTTATCACAAAAATAACCCTTAAAAAAGAAAATAACCAAAATAGTCTTTTTTATTTTAAAAATTTTAATATTTATTTTTTTACTTTTTAAAATTTGAAACCCTATCTTCAAAACTCCACCTATAAACTCTAAACCCTAACTCTAAATTAGTTAACCCAAGTGTAAAAATGAGTTTTTACCTAACTTATTTTGATCATTTTTTTTGTTGAGAGCTATTTTTGTGACAAAAACTTAAAAAAACCTATTGTAGGAAATTTTTCATAATTATATTATATAAAGTATTTTTGAGGTATATAGTTAAGTGTTTTAAAGCTTTTTCAATAATAAATTTTGTTTTATTATAGTTATAGAGCACACGAAAGGCTAGGTCATCTAACCATTGAAAAATGTGAAAATGGTGTATAGGTGCTGTTGGAAAAACTGAGAGCGAGGATGATATTATGGCTATAGTAGAAGAAATAAGTTTATGAAAGTGTATGAGCCTAATTAATTAGTTCAACAACATGTACATGGTAAAGGTAATAAAAATCAATTAAGGCTATTTGATTCTGTTTCATTCCAGACTAAATGAATAAATAAAATAAATATTATGCAATAAAAAATGGATCGATTGCAAAGCTATGAAATTAATTACTTTCTCAAAAAAAAAAGCTATCAATTTAATAACTTTGTTTTTGTTTCTTGCTAACAAGTTGATCAGAAGTTTTTTTTTTGAAAAAAAAACAAGTTGATCATATCATATATATAGAAATATAAAAAAAAAATTTAGTAAGTGCATATTTTATGGTTTTTGTGCAAGATCGTTTGTCATTATCTAAATAAACAGTTCACATTATTATATGGATATGTTCTATCTTAATATGAAGTTTTTTTGGTCAAATCTTAATATGAAGTTTTTTTTTAATGGCCTATGGAAGCTAAAACATAAATATATCCAACTTTAATTTTTTTTATTCCTTAATGTTTATATTTCCTTTTCAGAGTTGATATTATTGAATTCAAAATTTGAAGCACAAATATTTTCAAATTTAGAATGAAATGTATTAAGCACATTAATAATGCCCATGCATAGCATGGACCATAATCCTAGTAAAAAATAAACCACTAACTACACTAACAACTCAATTATTATTCGTTTTGAGGAAAGCTCAAATACTACTATTGGGCATGCTTTCCATTAGTGTGAAAGACTCCAACTCCATTATCGTTGGTTAACCTAAAATCAGAAAAGGCCCTTAAACTTGGTTTAATGATATGATTAAATAATTTTCCGTATTAACTAAAATAACTAGATTTCCACCCGCACAACCGTGCGGGTATGTATTTTCACATTTATATATGTAGACATTTGTTTTACATAATTATTATATATTTTTAATGTTACTCACATATTTAAATGTTTGTATAATTATGCCAAATATAATAATTTTATAGTTTTCATGATGTAAATTAAACTCATCACATATATATATATATGTTGCTTATTATATATTTGTCTTATTGAATTTGCGTTTGATTACTAAACTAAATTTTTTAATGCATGAAACAACATATATGAAAACAATTTTGTATTTAATTTATTTATAATCATGATCCGTAATTAAAATCGCTAGATTTTTTTAGTAATTTCTAATGTTTATTAACTTTATATAATAAATTACTGTATATTAAAAAGTTTAAGATAAGTTAAATTTTTATACATGTATTATATAGTTTACTAATATTAACCCGTTCTTCCAACATATTATATTTTAGCATAAATATTTTATATTTATGAAAATAAAATATGTTAACTTATCAATTTAAAATAATTTTATCATATTTTGTTCAGTATAACATTTCTATTTTAAAATGATAGATATTATTATAAAATTGATAAAATAGGATATAATTTTATTCTTTTAGTAACATTTCATTACTAATTACAAAATTAGTTGAAAATATTTATATTCAATTTATGACAATTAAGATCTTATTATAATCTTTTTCATGAGATTTGTTAGAATTTTAATTTTTTTTTAAATATAAAAGATATTATGATTAAAGTAGTTAAAAATATTATGTATATTAGCATTAGTGATATACATTTATTATAAAATTTAAATGATGGTCCAAATAAAAATATCACTCATAAAAAAATCATGATTTTTATTTTATTAGAAAACAAATTTGAAAAAATTAAAATAAATATAAATATTTATTTCTAACAAAATCTTTAAAAATTATTAGTAAATGTATTTGTGAAATTAATTAATTTTATTTTATTTAAATTTTCGTTTATAAACCAAAACTATATTCAATTTTAGTTTCTAATTATATTTTATGATAATTTAAATTAAAACTAACTAATTTTTGAAAGTAAATTTAAGAAAGATTCTAAGAAGATTTTAAAAAGATTTTGTTAGAACATTTTAAATATATTCATTTGTATTTCAAATAAAAAGATAAATATATTAAAAGATATAATAATAAACTTATGTAAAATATGATATTTTTTAGGAATGGTCCAAACTTAAAAAATCACACATGAAAAGAAGTCATGACTTCTGTTTTAATATATAAGATGGTATACAATAAAGACCTTAACTAAGTCCCAAACACACAGAATTGTGGATGGATCTTTATTACCGGCCAGAATACGTGCATTACATGCTTTCCTGTCTTTGTCTGTTAATATCAATTATAATAAAAATAAATATTTACTTCGATCTATCACATGAATAGCATATACTAGAAGTGTTTGCCTCAATCTATCAAATTTTTTGACACTGAATATTGCAACCGTTCATTGGTCTAGAGGCATAAAGTCTAAACACTATCTAACAAACTCAAAACCTTGCAATATAAAACCCGAGACTTTACAAATATTTTCTTGTGTCGATTTGAATATATTACATATATTATATAATAGCATTTTAGGGTATCAAAAATTGAGTAGTCAATACTTGGAAATGCATGTGTAAAATGGATACATATAATGCAAGTGATATATACGCAGAAATTCACCTTTGATTTAAATTCCATTTTGTCATCTACCAATCATCTATTAACAATTTAACAAACAATTTATCTAGTGACAAAAATGAAACAAGATATATTCCCTACAACTCAGGGTGATTTACATATTTTCAATTCCGTTTGTCATTTTCAAATTTAGTATTAGTCACTTCTTTGACATTATTCTTTTTTGTCAAGTTCAATTACAACTCAGGGTGATTTACATATTTTCAATTCTTAAAACTATTTGAAAATATTAAAATAATTTCGTTTTTTCCTGAATTGATATCTTCGAATTTAGGCCAACTAAACGAAAACCTCATTTTTTCTTTAGTCTTCAGCACTTGGATTAGATAACTAATTTGTGACATAATCTTAGAGCATATCTGCTAATCATGTGTTGGCAACAAATTAAATTAAAATCAGATTTTTTAAAAAAGTAAATTAAAATCAGATTAGAAATGTAAATGGAGAAAAAATATTTTCTCATTTCTTTATGATTTGTTAAACAGTTTGGTGGATATAGCTTTTCATTAAAATATCCAATAAAGGCCCGTATATGAGATACACATGAAAATAAAATTTTCTTATTTCGACTAGCGGCTATCTATTTGTTTTCTAAAGGACTAGTGGCTATCTATATAACTAGTTCACGCTGAAGGTGTTGGAGCTCTGTCGGATGTACTGAGATAATTGGGAGGCTGGAGGCTACATGAGATGCTAATCAACGGCTCAAGAATGATGCTGTGGAACAGGTCGTGCCGATGTCAAATTCGACTCTATTCTCAAAAGTATAAAGAAGATATTAGCGCATCAAGTGAGAGATATGAAGCTATCTATATGACTATATCTTGGCCAATTACTAGAGTTGTGACAGAATCTATATGAATAGTTAGAATGCTAACACATCGACTCATGTATTTTGAGTAAAAGTTACCAAATGGCTTTCCGGTATTATGACATTGATTGTTTGTGATTTTTGCTTTAGTTTTTGGTTTTTGTTTTTGCAAAAACCATTTTTCATCCAATCAAGTTTTAGTTTTTAATTTTTGTTTTTGTAGAAACCATTTGATTTGCCAATCAAGATTTCTAATAAATAGATTCCCTAATATTTAGGGAAACTAGTTTTTGAAAAGTTTAACCAATTTGTGAAGAAAAACCAAAAACCAACTTTTATGAGCTTTTAAAAGGAAAAACGAATTTTGATTTTTCTTGATAGAAACTACAACATTTAATTAATTAATAATTAATAAATAACATTTTCATAAAGATAAATAATCATACAATTTTTGGTACATTAGCTATAATTTAAACAATAATGTGATATAACTTATTTGTGTTTAATATCTGTAAAATAAATTTATATAGTTTATAAATAATATTAATTAATTTTAAAACTTAGTTATTAATTTCTCTATATAAAATAATAGAATAATTTTAATAATTACTAGTCACATTAAAAATAACAAAAATTATAAAAACAGAATATGTTTTAGTAATACAATATATTATAAAATTAAAAATAATTTATATAAGAAAAAATTCAAAGTAGTTTCAAACTTTTAAATATTAATATGTTATTATATTTTAATTTAAAATAATTATTACAATATTTTGATAATTTTAATTGTAAATATAAATATTTATTTCTATTTTGTTGTATTATTTCAAAGTAACTCATTAATTAATTTTTGCAAAAATAAAAAAAATATTGCAAAACCAAAAACCAAAATCTAAATCTAAAAACCAAAAACCAAAAGCTGAAAACCAAAAACCAAAATCTAAAAACCAAAAACTAAAATCAAAAAACCAAAAACTAAAACTAAAAACTATTGAAACAATCATCACCTAGTATAAAAATCGTGGGACTTAGTTCTTGTATAATTTCATATACATGCATGTTTTAAAGAAAAAAAATACATTTTCATATTTGTAATATATATTTTTAACTAATAATAATTAACTGTAATTTTTTAAAAATAACTGTATTTACTAAATTTTTAGTTCAGAATTATATGAAATACATGATCAGAAAAAAATTATCATTTAATACTATATTTTATTAATATATGTGAAAATTTAAAATATGTATTATTTTGAAACAAAAAAAAGATTACTCTGACATTTTGACTGAAAAATATATTTATGTCATTAATAACTATAACTATTTAGTCAATAGTAATTTAGATAAAATTAACACATTTAGCAGTTAGTATTAATTTTTAAATCGATACAAATTATATTTAAATTTAAAATAATATTTTTGACTAATAAAAAGTGTCAAAATGCAGTCCACTTGTTATGAACCACACGGAGTATATTCAAACAATCTGCTAAACTTTAATTTTATATTAAAGTTATTAAAGTTTTGTTACTTAGTATTTAAGACAACATCTAAACTATTAGCAATTTAAGTTTATTCATTAATAGAAAAATCTCATACCACCGTACGATGTTGAAATTGGACGGTTTAGATGAAACCAATGGATCCCACAGATGAAACTTCGTCGAAACTTCATTCTTTGTCTTTGTCTCTGCTTTATTCAAACCCTATAACTTTAACATTCGTAGCTAGAAAGCTACATTCTCACAACTCTTCACCATCTCTCTCTGTAAAAATCTGAACAAAAGTCTTTCCAAGTTCGATCAAGAAAACCAAGAACGATGCCTAAAGACAGGAAGATCGGAATCGCGATGGATTTCTCAGAGAGCAGCAAGAACGCACTCAAATGGGCCATCGAGAACTTAGCTGACAAAGGAGACACACTTTACATCATCCACACACTACCAACCTCTGAAGCTGAATCTCGTAACGCCCTCTGGCTCGAATCCGGTTCTCGTAAGTCTCTTTTAATCCGGTTTTGGAAATTTTGAAATCGAAATATCGGTTTAATCCTTTTAACTTGGTGATGCAGCTCTCATACCGTTGGCTGAGTTTAGGGAACCGAAGATCATGGAGAACTACGGTGTCAAGATCGACATCGCATGTCTTGACATGCTCGACACTGGTTCAAGGAAGAAAGAGGTTTTTAAATAGATAATTACACTACTTGATCTTTATCAAAATACATTTTTGCGACGTATTAATTACCGGTTTGGTTATAATAGGTGCATGTAGTGACAAAACTATACTGGGGAGATGCAAGAGAGAAGCTTGTTGATGCTGTTAAAGAACTCAAACTTGATTCTATTGTCATGGGAAGCAGAGGACTCAGTGCCCTTCAAAGGTTTCTCTTCACCTCTTTTAATTCATAAATTCCATTTCACTTTTTGGAAAACTTAATGTTTTATTTTTATTTAAAAACCTAATATTTTTAATTTCATTTCACTTCATAAGATCATAGAAAAATGATAATTAGTTATGTGTTTAAAGTTTAGCTTTGAAAGTTTCGTCTTTATTTGTTATCTTTTCTTTGAACACAGAACAACTATCTTTATCTGTTATCTAAGAAACATTCTATTTAGATTTTTTTAGAGAACCTAATCAATGGTTAACACTTGCACGCAAGCCACAAAAAGTCAAAAATCACAGGTTACACGTTTTTTTAAGGGCTTCCTTGCTAAATAATCAAAATGGAAATGGAAATTGGATAAGGTTGAGAGAAATAGGAAGAAAAAGTAGGAGAGAGAATATGGTTTGGTGGTTAGTGAATTTGTGTTTTTTTTGGTTAGTAGGCCAAGTTTCCTTTTTTTACATATCTGTCTGACGTTTATCAATATTTAACCTTTATTTGTTAATTAAAACTGTTAATTTTTTTTTTGCAAATGCGTGATGAGATTATTTCCGTCGTGTAAATGGCTAATTTAGTTCAAATATTGAAACAGGATAATAATGGGAAGCGTGAGCAGCTTTGTGATCGACCACGCGCCGTGCCCTGTCACCATTGTCAAGGATAACTAAAAAGAGATTCTTTATCTCATATGTTTCGCCAAAAATAATGTCGCAATTTATGTTTTTAATAAAAGAACCTTTTTTCTTGGCTGTGTTTGTTCTATTTAAAATAATATTAATATTTGAAATCCCATAGTAGTTGTCGATATACACAAACAAAAAAAACACAGAGATTTTTATTAGATTTCTTTTTGGTGTCTTTCCTAATAATAATATCAAGTATTTTTGGTGGTTGACAAAAAATCAAGTATTTTGGTGTCTTTTGCTGGGACCACTCCATGTGATGTTCACATGAACATGCGGTGGGATCGGCTAAACAGTTTGTATAAAATCCAAAATAGTTTAAATTAGCTCGTGCTAGAGATACAAGAACTTGATGGAGACAAATATTAGAATATTTTACAAGGAAAAAATCCAAATTTTATAAAAAATGCAGAGAGAAATAATAATTTCTTTATATAGAAATACCAAATTTTGAACTGTATCGAAAAACATATGTTCTAGATTCCATAACTAATAACAAAAATTGCTTTGGCCTTGCAACGGATTCTATTTAGGGATATATATTCCATATCAAGAATTTTAAAAAACATTAAATAATATATAAAAAGTTATGATCAATCTACTAATTGTTAATTAGTTTTAAGTTTAAATTCTATAATTAAATCCAAATCTAATATGGTATCAGAGTCCAGATCCTAAATACCATAAATTCTTAATTAAAATTAAAATTAACTTTTCCGACCGGGTATAAATGTCATGATTAATCTTTCTAACCATATATAAAAGTTGTATTAAACTCGCTCGATCAAGTATAAATGTCCTAAAGTTCCAAGATTTATGGCCGATAAGAACCATCATCTCGAAGAATGATATTAGGGATATATATCACACATCAAAAATTTTAAGAAACATTAAGTAATATATAAAAAATTATGACAAATCCACTAATCATCAATTAGTTTTAAGTTAACAGATTCCAAATTATAAATAAATGGGACTTGCAAAAAATAAAAACATTTTCTAACTTAGATGAAGAGAAAAAATACAAATAAAAATTTGATCAAAAAAAAATACAAATAAATTAGGCGGAAGCAAATGAGGTACCGAGGGAGAAAGAAGCTGGCCATATTCTTGTCAATGGGCTAGTTTATTGCTTAATCTATCATGCTCTAGAAATAATAACAGACTACTGTCTGCAAGACTGATATTGTCACCTGATCGTAGGCAAAAGATAATTCTAGTCTAGTGGGAAACGAATGAAGAAGAAGATAGCTTTGAGTTATAGCTTAACTACTGGTTTTTTCGTCCTAAGGATGTTATTTGTTGGATTACTGGTTTGTGTATATTTGTGGATTGGTATTAGACATTGTTGTTTGGTTTTCGATTCATTTCTATTTCTTTTTCTATTTTCAATTTCTTGCTTATAGAGATATAGAAACCATTTAGTTAATAATGAAATTTTATTCGGATTTTGTTCATGTATTTTTTTTTAATTCAGTTTGGATAAGAAAGTTAAGGTTAATATATATATATATATATATATATATATATATATATATATATATATATATGATAAATATTCTGGTTACTACGAATTCCAATTCGAGTAAATTGGATAATAATTGTTTATTTATTTACTTTTTAATTGGTGATGTTTGTTGTTATATCTAAAGGTTGGTTGTCGTAGTTATACGTGTAATAGTTCACAAGTACTCATAAATAATTTACAAATACTTATAAATATCAAGTAATAGAACGAGACAAATAACTTGCAAACAATTTATTTTTGATTAAATATTCGAAATAACAAATATTCTTTTTTAATAAGTCAAGTACAAATCTAATATTTTATTACTCGTACAAAGCAAGTCATGTAACAAATATGCGCTATTTTGTCAAGTAACAAATACGCGCAAAATAGTGAGTACCAGTCCATTCTAAAAATTATTTTGTTTTCTCAACGAAAAGAGAATAACCACAGCATACTTCATGTTATCTGCAAAAATTTGTTCGGAACTGCATCGTGTTAAAGCCCATAAAAGAAAAAAGTCACTCCTAACTAGAAGTTTGAGCCTTCTGGATTCAAGATCAGAACCAAGCTTGTAAACCTCAATAACTCTTGCCCATAGTACAAGAACGAAAGAGGAAGCTATTGAAACGAAGCAACAAAAATTGAGAAACCTAAATGTCAGAGTACCTTTAAATGGAAATCTAACAGTGAAACACACATTAGAAGCAACATAATCTCATAAAACAAGAAACAAGAGACATCAAAAGCAAAATAAGGAACAACTTTATTTATATATATATACTTTCAAAGTTATAAAACACAACCAACTGCGGAATAAAAAAACCAAAGAAAGAAATTTCGGACAAAAAGCAAAGCAAACTAGATCCTATTATTGTCTGCACGTAGAAACTACCGCGGACTCATAACACACAGACATGAAGTTGGTCATGACCACTGTTTCTTTTGAAGATGGCTTTACTTTAGACTATATATAATCTGAACCAAAACCGCGGGGAAAATGCTCAAGATCAGGATGAATATCTCCCGGCCTCCTTGGAGGTTGCCTATCAAGATTATGACAAACAAGCGTCAGATAACAGATTTTGATTGCGGAGTTTCTGTTCGGTTTAGCAATTAACCACTTACCTTCCTAACCGGCCTGGCTCAAAACCGGGGCCGATAGGATCATAACGAGCACCAGGAGGTGGAACACCCCTGTCAAAAGCAAAAGAAGTCCCTGGTTAATTTGTCAGAAACAACTGAAAGCTTTTCTTGTGTTCAACTATGTAAGAGAAAAAGATGCAAGAAAGAAAGTGAGATCTTACGGTTGCGGCGGTCCCATGAAGCCAGGTTGATGATCACCAACTCCAGGGAACATGCGAGGATCGTTCGGTCCCACAAGCATGCTTCCATCCCCAAAACCACGCCTGACCGGGTATACTCCAGCACCTGGGCCAGGGATGAGATCGCTGTAACCTGGACCGGGTATCGGAGGAACTACCACCCTAACAAGTAAAATAAAAAAGCAACAAGTTTTAATTTTCTAAATATGTTATAAGAAAACAGTCATGACATAATGAAAAAAACTAAGCAGCAGAAGTGGTCAATGTATTATTACCCTGAGGGGTGAATCTGAGGGCCTAATGGAACAGGCCTTCTAACGTAATATCCAGACTCACGCTCTTCATTTGTCACCGAACTGCAAGCAACCAATGATATAATCATTCTGGTCCAACAACTAACGAATGCTTCCAAAAATACGAAGTTTCACGATGAGAAGAAAACTATATAACAAGAGCTTATGAACAAGGGGATGATTGATTACCTGGACTGAGTCCTAGGACGAACAGGTTTAAGCCCTTCATCAACCTTGTACAGAATCTGATTCTGCAAATCAGTGACTAACTTCCCCAGATTCTTAAACTCTGCATCGTAGTCACCTTCCTCTCTCGACTCAGCAACATAGTTCCCAACACTGCCAAAAACAAAACAAAAAACTTTCAGAACCATAAGAATAGATCCACCACAAATAAGAGAGTACACATACTCAATCTCGAGATGAGCAGGCTCTCCTTTTCCACCTTCAGCTACAGCATCAACAAGAAGCTTATCATCGATCTCCAAACACTTAACCAGAATCTTCTTCGATCCTTTCTTCGCATACACAAACGCGTACTCCTCGAACTCGTTCCACCCCTCGATCCCAACCTCGCCTAGACTCACAAACACACAATCATAAACCCTAGTTTAAAACTTCTAGAAGAAACCATAAACTAAACGAACCTTGAGAAGGAGAGGAAGAAAGAGCGTCTTCGGCGAACGCAGGCCTTCCGGTGGCAACGAGCTTGTAACCGGAGGCGATGAAGGAAGCGTGAACTACGAAGGCGATCTTGTCACGGTTGTTGCGAAACTGTGGCCGAGAGGATCTGATCACGAGCATCACCGTATCTGAATTCGCCATCGATTCGGTCGGAAAGTTCGAGTGTTCTGTTGTTCCTTTATTAGCAAATCGATATCCTTTTGTGTTTTGACTTGTCGGAGAGGTTTTCTCTTTCTAAATATTATAAAGATATTGGGCCTACGGCCCCATAGAGATGTTGGGCCTGAGGCCCTAAAGTGATATAAATATTGAGCCTACCTCGAAACAGAATCGGACTCGCCAAGACTAAAAAGTAAGGAAAAAACATAATATTGCACCAGCCGGAAATCGAACCCGGGTCTGTACCGTGGCAGGGTACTATTCTACCACTAGACCACTGGTGCTTGATGAGTCAATTCATTTCAAAACATTTTGCTAACGATAACTTAAGTAGCTATTACAGACCGTTTTTGGCTAGTGTTATCGATATGGCAAATCTAATGTTATTAGTTCTGTCACTTTAAAATCCAATTTCAAATTTGTTGTTTTTGGTTCTGTGGTTTTTAAACAAATTTTAGAATTATGTGTTATTCAATAATATGAATTTGTTTAAAGATTTGAATTAGATTTGGATTTGAGTGAATTTGTAGATATTTTTTAAGAGTAAAATACAAAGGAGTAAATATTGAGTTGAAACTTGTTATTTTGAAGGATTTGTATTATTCATAATTTTTATATTTATTTTTTCTTAATAAACTTCAGTTGACATTCACTGTATTATTCTGTTAAAATTTCGGCAAGTAAGTGAAGTCTCCGGATTACACTTAACTATTTCAAAAGAGGTGGAAGCAAAACGTGTCTTTCATGCAAACATTATGAATTAGTTATCATATTATTGTGTGATTCAAATAATAGAAGCCATATATTAAGAAGAAACACTATCAAAGTAGCAATGTGTTCACACTTGTTTTGATAGGTTCTTAAGCTCCTTTTGTCAAATTTGTACATTATCAAACATGAATCTTGAATTTTTTGGACAACAAAAAACCTCGGAAAAAATAAATAAATATACCATTAGCATAAAGATGATGAATTTGATGTTGTATTACTTATTCGTGCTATTAATTTTCTGTCGGAGTATATGTTTGAAAAAGCGATAATTAGAATTTTAATTGCAAATCCATTTGTTTGATTTATAATAATTTACTTCTTTTGATTTTGAAATCTATTTGTTTGATTTAAAATAGTTTACTTCTTTTGATTTTGAAATCTATTTGTTTGATTTAAAATCAAAATATTTGACAAAGATTTGGGATGTTATTCAATCAGTGATTTAAAATCAATTATTAATGTTTTGTAATCGATCAATTTTAAAAAATTTGAGATAGCTTAAATTGAAAAATTCTAAAATTTCTGAAGTATGCTTTGGATTTGAGTTCACTCATTTATACATGAGATTAAATAACAAATGATTTTAAATTAATTTAAAATACAAAGAATATTAAAATTTTGAAAGTTGAGTAATATTTAATTTTAAAAACTGGATTTAAATCATTTATTGAATAACATTATATTTTAAAATAAAATTTAAAATCATAATTTGAATAACAATAGATTGTGTTTAGATTTAAACTCTATTAAAATACATGATTGAACAAGTTAAAAAAAAATTCTAAATCCATTAAAGTACTAGAACCAATAACCCCCACATGGATTAAAGGTTCATTTTCTCTAATAATCTTATAGAAATTTTGATATCAAGTAATTGCTATTATCAGTACTAATATTTTGTTGATCCACACATTCGTTTACGTTAACAAGAGCGCTAAGTGTATTCGTTAGGAATATAAAAACATTAAGATTTTAGTTTAGTAAGTCATGCCAAATTACTTGTCGACCGGTTCCGTTTGTACTTAGACTTTGTAAGGTAATGATGATGTATTTTGACTATATCAACCAAATGCTTTTTGGTGCTTCAATATGGTTATATGACATGTGTTTCTTATGATCCATTTCATTTATACTATGTATTTATGTTTTCGTCAGTGCATAGCATAACATAAGACCACTTAGTGGAAAAAAAGTTTAGTTGTATTTTCAATCAAATATCATGTGAAATCTGATCTCTTCATCTCTCTTTCTCAAACATCATTTTCAAACAAGAAAAAAATGAAGACTTTAAAGAGCACTTGATTAAGATCAGGAAGGAAAACGGCTTGTCAATGAAAGAAGAGCATACTATAAGTTAACTTGTAAATTCCCAAAACAAAAGAAAATAATGCACGGTCATCATCTGTTGTTTATTCTTCGCTAGGACAAAATGGTATCGATTCTTGACAAAGACCTTAACAAGACTTTTTGTGTGAAAGCATGCATGCACTATATGTACTTGATTGATGAATTTCCCTTGGCCGAGTAATCTTATTGTTGTTCCTATCGCTAAAGCATAATCAGTTTGTTGTATGTGGTGGTGATATAAAGGACTTGAAATTCAGATGGTTGATTTTTCGACACCCGCAAATTGATAAGTTAGCTGACGATGGGCATTTAAATTCTAGTGAACCTCATGATTGATTATGAAGAAGAAAATTAAGAGATGTGATATTTTGTTTACGAGTAGCACTCACCCAAAACGAAGCATTGACTAAATTCACTTATTCGGTTCCACCGTCTTTTGTAGACACTATATATATATAAAGCATGGTGTAAGACTAAGAGGGTATCTGACCCTCGATCCAACCGTGAATTTTTTTTTTTTTTGGGGCAACTATCCAACCGTGATTAAAAGAAGGGTATTGGGAGTTTTTTTTTTCAGTTGTTCAATTTTTATTTATGTATTATATAAACTGATTATGATATATGGTTTTTATTTTATTATTGATTACTAATAAATATCAAAAAAACATTTAATACGTTAATACTTTAATACGAAATATATTAGAAAATTTATTTTGGTTAAGATTCAATTAAAAAAATCTATAATTTAAATTAGAAAAAAGACAAACATATTTAAATATATGTTTAATAAATATCTCAATGGCATGTCATTGTAAATAAGTGGTAAAACTAAGGAGTAATCTAATTTTGTTTTGTTTTAATAGATTAGATTTTGTACTTTTATTTTAGTAGATTAAATTATAAATTTTTGAGATGGAAATATAAAAAATTATAATTGAAAAATTGTGTAAAACTATAATGAGTTCGAGGTGAAATGAAATTGGTAATAAGCGCACAAATTTCAAGATGGAATAAAGAATGAGAGAAGTTTAGGTCAGCTCCAAGCGAACGGCATTACGGTAAAATAATGTTAAATTTAACGATTTCTCTCTTCAACCAGACTGTAAAAGTGACGGTATAATAGTGTAATTATCTTTCTTGCTACAGTGTCACGTTATATTTGGTGATGTACTGTAGCAATAGCAAAACTTTTTTAAATTTTTTTTAAAAATCAAAACTGTTTGTTTAAATATTATAATTCATTACATTTGATTTATACTACCTTTTTATACCTGCATCAGTTATTTTAAATAAAAATAAATATACCGTAATTATTTTGTTATCTTCTAAATGTAATCATATAAAATATTAATTTATATGAAAACATATATAAACTATTTAAATACATAACAAATTTTAATTTAAACACCGAAAAATTAATTATGAAATTAAAAATAATGTTTAATATAATATTTTGTTATATAGTATATCTATATCTGAAAATTATTAATATTTTAATATAATATTTCTTTATATAATATATTTATTTAATAATTAGTATTAATCAAAAATATTAAAAATAAAAGAATCTTAATTAATAATATAATAATAAAAAATATTCCTTTTAGTATAATATTTAGTGTTATGGTTGGAGACTCAAAACAATTTAGTGCTAAAATTACATTAAAATAGTGTGATTTTGACACTAAAATAGTATCATAGGTTAGAGATGCTCTTATAATGTTGTTTCCTGCATTGCACTCGGGATTCAAGTTGTTTGCATATTTGTTTTTTTTTTTTTTTTTTTTTGTAACTGATTGCATATTTGTTTTGAGACCAAGTTATAGCATAGTTGGTTTGAAAACAAATATAGTGTTTAAAAGATTGAATTTTGCTACGAGTTCCTATGAGAAAATACCCTTTCGTTTCTCCTTTAGAACTCTAACTCAAAATATAGATAACATAGTTGTCCAAAAAGACCATTAAAATGGTTCATACACAAGGATATGACAAGTATAAATAGAGAAATCGTCCAGATTGTAAGATATATGTCATTCCTCAAAAAGATATTTAGTATTAATGTCGATTTTTTCATGGATAAATTTCTTTTTTGGTCTAATTTTTTCTCTTTTATGATTTCTTATTTTCCATTTTTATTTTCTAGTGTTTTTTTCTTTTGTAAACTTATAATAAAATTTATGGTAAAATATGACTATTGACCAAGTATTTAAAATTTTTAACTGTTGATTTCTTACCATTTTAAACTAAGTAGCATTTTTTCTTACTTTACGAAGATAATAAACTTATGAGAAGACAGTCAGTATCCACTATGAAATATCCTCCACCAACACTCGTATAACATAGTACTGATTCAGATTCAATTCTAAATACCTTGCAGTCTCCATTTAGTCTAGATTAGTTTTGTTGGAATTGCTGATAATTACAGATAATAAGAATCTATCAATGGTGGTAACAGCACTATGTTAAAAGGTAATCCACTTTCCTCGACCATACCCTCAGATTTCCAATAGTTCATCATATATGATAAGAGTTGACTCTTAATCCAAATATTTTTTCTGTTTTTTAATTACTATTGGATCCTTGTTTAAATATTAAAGATTTGAGAATGATGTTTTTGGTTTTGGTAGCAAATCCACTAACATTCACAACTTTCTCCTAGCAATGATCACCAGTAAGCTAGCCACAACCACTTAAAACTCATTAATTAAAACTTGAATTGCTCTGATTACTCCCTAACCGCATATCAAAATGAGAAACCGCTTTCTTTCTAGAAAATAAGGCTATATAGATCACTCTAGAAGTAGAGGAAAATGATCTTATAATGTCATTAATTTGGATAGTGGTTACAGTATTAAGCATAACTGACTCCTCTAATTAACTAACATGTGATGATTACTGTTATAGTTTGGACTTACATGATTATGCTCAAGTGTGTCTCTTCCTTTTTTTTCCTTGCTCGTGAGTGATTATAGACTTGTAGTAGTACTAGAGTACAATATTGACCGTGTAATATATGGTGGTAGAGGTAAACAACACCATAAATGGATGAGATCATGTGTAATCAAAAATGTTTTACACATTTGATGTGGTATGATATTAAGGAGATACGAGTGTTCCAAAAAAACAGATATTAAGAAGATACATAAGAGACTACATCAATTGGTAATCTTACCTATTTTTAGGCAATATTTACATAAATAAATGATTTTCTTTCTACTTCTCAAACAAGGAGTTGAGATTGTTTTTGATAGAATTAAAGAATAAAAATCGTATAAATGAAAATAGTTATTTTATAAGTGTTAAGTAGTTTCACTGGTTTAAGCAAAGAAAAAAAGAGAGTAGTTTCACTGGTCGTTTCGAAGGAGATGTATGAACTTCAGTTTATAGTTCCTCAATTAATCAAATATATAGTTGTTGTTTATTTGTTGTCCTAAAAAAATGGTAGTTGTTTATTGAATTGACATTAATTTTAAAAGTTATCCAAGAGTTGTAGATATTAAGGGTCAGATCCTAGAGGGTTATCTTTTGGACCAAAACTTTTGATACTTTGGAATCATCTGAGTGAGAAGTTTTGTGTAAAGGCACTAACAATGTGTTGGTGATATTCACGCGACTCTTAGAAGTCTTTTGTCTTTGGTGGTAAGCCAAGAGGGAGATATCACTAAGTAGACACAAAGAGAGCATCTTTACACTATAGGCCTCAAACTCATGGAAATGAAATTTTTGTTAATATTCTTGTAAATATTTGCACAACCACAAATGCATGCTAAGTTTTCTTGAACTATGACTATTACTTTTTCTATGTTTCACATTTTTTTGAACCTTCCTTTCGTTTTTTTTTGAACCTTCCTTTTTTATCTTTGGTTTCACATTTGTAGAGTGTAGATTCATTTTTGGCTTTTTAGCTCAGAGTTGTTGAATAAGAGGAAGATATTTATTCATCAGATCTCTTTGATTTAGTAATCTTTGTGATTCATAGAAAGCTTCAATCAAATTTGATGTTTCTTATGTCGACATCTCTCTTTCATTTTTTCAAATCTGTCTAATCCTAGTTATATTTTGAACTTTGGAGTTAGTGGAATGTTCAACTACATTTGTAGGACTTTTTAGGTCCATAAAGCCACACAAGTTACAATCTGAAAGTGACCGATCGGGTAAAAGATGAGCACTACTTCGCATCCAGATTTGTACTTATCTGAGCATAATCTAAACTTCACCATCATTTAATTCTAGTTCTATGTGTTTATCGACTTTATGCTAACAGCTAAAGCTTTGGTCGTAAGAGCCGAGTGACATTAAATGTCATATATTTATGTTCATATCGATTAAGTTACGACCGAAATAGTAGCTAAGTTCCTACGTGTCTTCTATTTGTCAACTTAACGTGTCTTTTTGTGGTAACTTTATTTGAAAGGATCTTGAAGCACTAAACAAGAAGAGTCGACATAGCGAAATTTTATCCATTATAAAGAGAACCAACTTTGCTTCTCCACAAACTCATCACTCATCAACGGTCCTCTCTCTCTCTCTCTCTCAATCATCAATACACAAAGTTATGGAGCACAACAAGATTGATACAGAGTTTCAAGATTCATACAACGATCAACAGAAATGGGTTCTTGATTCTTCTCTCGATAGTAGAGGAGAGATTCCTGTTCGGGCTAGAACCGGAGCTTGGAGGGCTGCACTCTTCATCATTGGTATGTATATCAAACTTTGTAAAGATATTCTTGGTATGAGATATATGAACATTATAATCTTGTGGTTTGATATATGTGTGTGTACATGCAGCAATCGAGTTCAGTGAGAGGCTAAGTTATTTTGGGATCGCTACGAGCTTAGTGGTCTACTTTACGACCATTCTTCACCAAGATCTTAAGATGGCTGTAAGAAATGCAAACTACTGGTCCGGTGTCACTACTTTGATGCCTCTTCTTGGAGGCTTCGTCGCCGATGCTTATCTTGGCCGTTATGCCACTGTCCTACTTGCAACCATCATCTACCTTATGGTAATAACTTCTACTCGAAAATTCGATATTAATTCTGTGTTCAATATTTCAAACAGAAAAACCTTATTATATACATTTTCCAATGATATATTGTTGTGGACCTTCTGTAGTAGACTAGTAGCACCTCTTGCATATATATCTCAAATCTTATTCACTAACACTCCAAAATGTTAGGAGGGTTGTTCGATATATTAATATTAAATTAAAACTGTTTGTTAGCATGTGCTACTGAGCATTCGAACAAAATGATTTTTAAAATATTTGGGAACACCTTAATATAAGAAAATGTCGTCAATATTGTAACACTAATTGAGACGGCCACGTTCTAAATATATACCTTATTTGTATTATTTATTTATTTTACTTCAGTCAAAGCTTGATGGTCTGTTTCTTTTGTTTCTAGTCTTTATTGATGATTTTTTTAAAAAAATTACAGGGTTTGATTCTGTTAACATTATCTTGGTTTATACCGGGATTGAAACCTTGTCATGAAGAAATGTGTATTGAGCCAAGGAAAGCCCATGAAATAGCCTTCTTCATTGCAATCTACTTGATCTCCATAGGCACAGGAGGTCATAAGCCATCCCTTGAGAGCTTTGGAGCTGACCAATTCGAAGATGACCATCCTGAAGAACGTAAGATGAAAATGTCTTACTTTAACTGGTGGAGCGCAGGTCTTTGCGCTGGTGTTTTAACCGCGGTGACTGTCATCGTCTATATTGAAGACCGGATTGGTTGGGGTGTGGCTGGTATCATACTCACCGTAGTCATGGCTACATCACTTTTGATCTTTCTTATTGGTACACCGTTCTATCGTTATCGAGCACCTTCGGGTAGCCCGCTGACCCCGATGTTGCAAGTCTTTGTTGCTGCCATTGCCAAAAGACATCTTCCTTATCCCAGTGATACTTCTCTTTTTCATGAGTTGTCTAGAGAAGAGTATACAAAAGGACGGCTTCTTTCCAGCACAAATAATCTTAAGTAAGTGCATTACAACTTAAGAGTTACAACTAGAGTCATCAATCATCATATACATTTTGTTCAATTCCAGTTTAGGTTCGGTTTGGTCAATGAATAACACTAGTACTCAAATTAGATTATAATCAAATAATATAAGGATATGTATTTGTTACATGTGCTATTAGAATCCAAGTTTTTTAAATACAATCTAGTTTCAACATAAAAAAATAATATAATTTGTTTACTTGGTTTTATTTGTATTTATCAGTTTCAGATCGATTTATCCGGATTAAACACTAACTTTTAACTTCGAAATTTCTTTAGCTTCCATACATTGAACTGATTTCTGTATGGTTTGCAGATTTCTAGACAAAGCAGCCATTATCAAAAACCGAGGAAGTGAAAATGTTATGGCCGAGAAGGAGAGCCCATGGAAACTCGCAACGGTAACAAAAGTAGAAGAACTGAAGCTACTCATCAATATGATTCCAATCTGGTTCTTTACATTAGCCTTTGGCATATGCGCCACCCAAAGCTCCACATTTTTCATCAAACAAGCCATTGTCATGGACCGGCACATCGGTCACAACTTCATAATTCCTCCATCATCCACGTTTGCCCTCGTAGCTCTCTCCATGATTATCTCCTTAACAGTCTACGAGAGACTCCTCGTGCCTCTTTTAAGACGCGTCACAAGAAATGAAAGAGGTATTAGCATTCTAAAAAGAATAGGAATCGGTATGGTTTTCTCCTTAATAACCATGATCATTGCTGCTTTAATTGAGCGAAAAAGATTGGACTATACAAAGCACCATCACATGGTCATGAGTGCTCTATGGTTAGCTCCTCAATTCATAGTTATAGGTATAGCGGACGCACTTACCCTTGTGGGTCTTCAAGAGTATTTCTACGACCAAGTCCCTGATTCAATGAGAAGTTTAGGCATAGCTTTTTACCTTAGTGTGATTGGAGCGGCTAGCTTTGTCAATAATCTTTTGATGACGGTTAGTGATCGTCTGGCTGAGGCAATCTCTGGGAAGAGCTGGTTTGGTAAAGACCTTAATAGCAGCCGCTTGGACCGTTTTTACTGGATGCTAGCCGCTTTGACCGCTGTAAATATATGCTTCTTTGTGATTGTAGCCAAAAGATATACTTACAAGAGTGTTCAATCAAGTGTGGCTGTTGCTGACGGTGGCGATGACGTCGAGATGGCATCGGTGGCTAATACTTCAAAGTATACTTAGCATCTCTATTGGTCACCCTTTTATGTTTTTTTCGTTTTTCTGTTGTTGAATAGTTTGGTGTTCTTATTTTAGTAAAAGTAAAACCATCCAAAATTATATTAAAAATTCATAAACCAACCAAACATAAAATTTAATGGAACATCTATTTTAAATTTGAGATATATTATATATAAAGTTAATTGTTAATCTAAAGCCTAGCAAAAAAAAACATTTTTTTTATTTTTAACTGGTTATAAATTTATAAAACCAAAACATCTAAATGACCAGACCAAATAAACATTGTATGGTTAGAATTGGCAAAGGGTTTCCATTAAAAATATTCATATTAAGCCATGTGTTTTTTTATTAACATATTTAACAAATTATTCATGATTAAAAATCGAAATATTCCCTCGTTTTTAATCAAAGAACTATACGTATCCACCGAGCGACGCTAGGAACGCCTTGGTTAACGGCGAAGGCCATGTAATAACCTGGCGGAGAGACGGCGCCGTTAAGTGGAGCCGTGCACTGAATCCTGTAACGTCCTTCTCCGTCAGGTATTGATGGCCCAACGGTCAACTTCACGAGCCGTTGACCCTGAGAAAACGAGTGAGTCGCGAAAGGCGCGCTTCCCCAATTGATCTGAATCGTCTCCACAACCGGCAACGGCACCGTCACGAACACATCGAAGACCTCACCGTATCGCACGATCTGCGGAATTTCTCGGATCTCGGGTCGGAGATTGGCTCGATCCGGTGAAAGATACTCCGGAGAAAACGCTTCGATACGTAACTCGGTGGGAAACTCGGCGTTAAATTTGTAAAAGTAGTGAGGGTTACTTCCGGCGAGGAGGATTCGACCGTCCGGTAACAGATTCGCCGTCGAATGGTACATTCTCGGTACGGTTCCTGGATTCAATGTCATGAATCGTAAACCGATTGGTTGATCGGGTCGGTATAGAAGCGGGTAAAGACACGGATCCGATCCCATTTCGAATCCTTGGCTTCCGGCTTGAGCTCCGTTTATGATCAGAATCTCTCCCGTCGGAAGATTCACCATATCTCCCATGATCCTCCCGAACGGCATCTCCTCCGTCACCCAAGCCGGATCCGGCGCGGTAGCGACGATTCGACCGCAGGTTCCGTGCGCCGGTGCGTCAACGGCACGCGCTGTGAAAGCGCCGGATTGAGCTCCGCCGCATATTAGGATCTCCGCCGTGGCGAAATCTCCTTGGATCGCTAGCATCGCTGATGATCCACCCGATGGATAGTTCCTCGGACCGCCGTCTAGAGGCGGATACTCTTTCACCACGGTGTTTAGGCGGTGATCGTATTTGACGGCGCGGCTGTTGGCGAAGATGAAGAGGTTTCCGCCGTCGTCGGGGAGGAGATGAACGTAAGGGTAGAGATTATCCATCTGTTTATCCTCCACGTCAGCAAGAAACTGAAACGGAACGGCGCCGTTTTGGCGAGGAGGGTAATACTCAACCGTATTGGTTCCTCTCCCACCGACGATGATAACCGAACCATCCGGTAATATCTGGTTACTAGCGTACCAGCGTCCGGTTATTAACTCGGTGTCTTGGAGCTCCACCCAATCGCAGGTTTCGTTTGGGTCACACGGTTCGAACTTCCTGATCTTTTTAAACCCGTCTCTATCCCCACCCGTTTGAAGCAAAGAACCGTCGGATAAAAACTGACCCGAAGAGCACCACGTGTCGGTTTGGATCATCAGTGGTCGGATCTGATTTGTACCAAGGTCAAATAGAACCGAATGAGCGTAGCAATCACGTTTCAGAACGACGTCGTTTGGGTCTTTCCGGCACCGGTGCCGACCAAGAGCTTTTCTGGACGGACCAATATTTGTCCGATCGAGAAGAACCACCGTGTTGAACCGGGTAACCGCCGTGTGCATAGAGGCTATACCGGCGTCTTGTACTATGAGCTCCCACGTGCCTGGTAAATCAGCATGTGTGATCGAGAAGAGAAGAACTGATAGAATAAGTATAACTACGGTCCCTGGAGTGTAATAACGAACTAGTTCTGCCATTTTTGTCGGCTAAGCTTGGAAGTGTTTTGCTTCACTGACATGTCTTAAAGAAGATTGAGTGGGGAAAAGCTGTACGTTGTAATTGATAACAACCGTTGATATTGAGTGATGATTTATGATTCGACGATCAGATAACTAAAAACTGTGTGGGGGCATTGACACATTCTATATAGCTAAAGATAATAGAATCTTGTTTTTTTTTCCCTAAAGTTTATATCGTTGAAATTCGTTTTACGTTCAGAATAGTAGAATACAATTGATTACTTCAAAAACCAAGTTTATATAGCAATTAATCAATATAAACTAACGTTCTTTAGTTTTTTGGACGATCGAAATAACATTTCAAATAGGATCAAACGAGTGTATGATTACAATATGTAATATAGTAAACGTACATATCAAGTGATTAAGACCATCTCCAATGGCACTCTATAATTTTCTCTATATTTCACTCTAAAATAGAGTAATTCTATTATAGAGTTGGATTTGCTCCAATGGTTCACTCTATAATAGAGTTACTCTATAATAGAGTTACTCTATAATAGAGTGAAATATAGAGTAATCTTGTTTTTTCACTCTATATTAATTCCTCCCCCTTCCTCGGTCAGGTAACCCACCACTATATAATAACCTCACTCCCTCCTCGAGTTGGATCCTCATCTCGAATTCTTCATACATACAGACTTTGGGTGCTTCTCTTTCACGGCGGAATATTCCGGTTAGAGCTAAAATGGCGGCGTCCGAAGGCTCCATTAACGGAAGCAATAGGATGCTGGTAAATTTTGAGATCGGAACTAATCAATAGTGAATTGATTCTTAGTTTTGTTTTTTTTTTCTTTTTAATTTCAGGTGTTCGTTCCACCACATCCTTTGATCAAACACTGGATCTCTGTCCTGAGAAACGACCAAACTCCTTGTCCTATTTTCAGTGAGTTGTATAAGGTTTTGATTTGAGTGTTTGTGCAGATTCAATCTTTAGCTGTTAATCTGACAGTATAGTTAATTTAACATGGATATGGTGTCTTATAACCTCTTAATCATTCAAAAATAATCAGTCATGTTGTTTGCACGGGTCCATAATCTCTTTATCATAAAAAAATAAAAAAATCAGCTAAATTGCGTTTGAAAAAAAAAAAAAAGATTTTTCATTTTTATGATAAAATAAAAAATTCATGTGTTCTTATGATTATCTTAGGGAATGCAATAGGGGAACTAGGGAGACTGTTGATGTATGAAGCATCTCGAGAGTGGCTGGTGCGTTTAAAACGTTTTACTACATCTCTTCTTTTATTTGTATATGATTTTTCCCTCCGTGTCGTGTGTGTGTGTTTTCTTAATTTTTCTATTATGTGATGATGATAAAAGCCAACTGTTGTTGGAGAAATCATGTCTCCGATGGGTGCTGCTTCTGTTGAGTTCATTGATCCTAGAGAGCCTATAGCGGTTTGTCTCTATCCCCTAAAACTCTTGTTCTCTGTATTTTCTTCTCAATCAAAACAAAGTTAAAGAAAATTCTTGTTCCTGGCTTTAGGTTGTTCCGATTTTAAGAGCTGGCCTTGCTCTTGCGGAACATGCATCAACAGTTTTGCCTGCAAATAAAATATATCATTTAGGTAAGTATATACTTACTGTATTATCTCTTGCGCCTGAAGATAGGATTATTATATATATATATATATATATAGCTTCTTATGTCTCTGTGTTTATCAGGAATAAGTCGGGACGAGAAAACGCTCTTGCCTTCTGTGTATCTTAACAAGTAAGAACTTCCCCACATCATTATGTAGTTAGTACTGAAGCAGTTTATGATGACGGCTCTGTTACATGTTCTTCAGGCTGCCTGATGAATTTCCCAAGAATTCCAGAGTATTCTTGGTGGACCCAATGCTTGCTACAGGTAAAGAAGTCTTGTCATTTTAGCCACCACCATAGTAGAACAATGTGAATGCATAACATGGTAATACAGAATGTTTTCTACTGCTTCAAAACATGAGTTTGTTCGTACGTATTTCAGGCGGTACGATAATTGCGGCGATGGATATGTTGAAGGAACGTGGTTTGTCTGTTCAGCAAATCAAAGTGGTAAGTAAGCGTGCATATAGCTGTTTTCTGAAACGTTGGATATAGAAGAACATTTATCCTTTAGATATAAAGCTTTATCTGGTATCTCCCTGATTACAGATTTGTGCTGTTGCTGCACCTCCTGCACTATCGAAGCTTAATGAGAAGTACCCCGGGTATCAATATATTTACTCTTTAACTTCTTTTTTTTTAATTATTTGGATAGATTATTGAACTGTGTACAACAATTACAGGCTTCATGTGTATGCTGGAATCATCGATCCTGAAGTCAATGAAAAGGGGTAAGTCGTCAGGCCTGCTTTCACTGGATTCTTCTTGATTTCTCGAAGCAAACTAGCAAATAATACAATGTCGTTAATACGTGTATCAGGTTTATCATCCCTGGACTTGGAGATGCTGGAGACCGCAGTTTCGGCACATAAAAACAAGTTTTGGTTAAGATTTTGATGAAGTGATTCTTGTGTGAGTTCTGTTTAAAATTTAAATTCAAGTTCACATTGTATTGATATTATTTTCTGTGGTTTCTTACCTACCTTTTATTTATTGATGTGTGTCAATATCAGGTTTGTCTTAGAGGTCTTTGAGAAGAGGATCAACATGGAGAATTATGAGTTCCTCATTGTAACGAAACAAAGAAGAGACTTTGTACACACCAGTTTTGCTTCGTCGAGATTTGTATGTAATAGTTATCATTGGTTGTCGCTTGCTAGTGAAACAACTTCTTCTGTCTACAAAACTAAATTTTGAAAAATATTGTTTAAAATCTGAAATATTCGCCAAGGGGAATCAAGCATTATATAATTTTGTACTTGTTTTCTTCATTGATATGTTCCATGTTCTGTTGTAAGTAATGAACTCAAAATCTCATTTAAGTTGATTACATGCAAATTGGCTATATAGAGACTCTGTGTGCAGTTCAGTTTGTTTTTTTAGTTCATCCAAACCATAACTTTTCTGGTTTTGTACCGGTTTAATTCGATTTTTACGATCATCCGGTTTACTAATAAACCGAAACTATCTTGTATTCAGTTCGGTTAAACCAGTTTCCCTTTAGCCTGTTCGGTTCGGTTCATACCATTTTTACATACCGGCTCAAATTGCCTCGGTTCGCTATAGTAGATCTAAGCAAACCCTAAGAAGTCGCAACTATAAATCGCTTTTGTAGTCTCGTTTCCCCTCGCCGCCGGACTGCTCTCTCTCCACACCTTCTTCTACTTCCTATCACAGGTTAGAAATACATCTTAGTCTCTTTAATCTCCTTGCAGTGATCTTGATCCTGTTTATGCATTTTTCATCCTGTGTAGAAATCTCTGTCGACTTTCGTTGAATGTTTATCAGTTTAGTTTTGATGATCTTTCTGTTAGGAGCTTGAGATTAATCATCACTTCATTGATCATATGTTCCTCTGCTTGAGAAGATGTTTCTCTTTTAAAAAAATGATGTTCTATTATTGCTCATGAGAAATTGTTTCTTAATGGATCAGATCGATTTTAAAAGCTAAGAACCATGCAAAACGAAGAAGGTGTCGTCACTGAGCTATACATTCCGAGGAAATGGTATATCGACTTTGTTATTATTCTTTATTAACTGTTTCGATTTAAATTTAGCTGATTCTTCTTTGGTTGTAAATATGCAGCTCGGCCACAAACAGATTGATCACATCAAAGGATCACGCCTCTGTTCAGCTTAACATTGGTCATCTTGATGCCGATGGTATCTACACTGGCCAGTTCACCACCCTTGCTCTCTGCGGGTTTGTCCGTGCTCAGGTCTGTCGTAACTCTCATCTTATCTACTTTGTCATTATTTCAAATATTAAATTAGTCTTCCACGATTGTTTATATAGCAAAAGTGTGTGATTGTTGTGTTTGTCTATTAACGTTTTGATTTAAATTGTTTAAATTGCAGGGAGACGCAGACAGTGGCGTCGACAGGCTCTGGCAGAAGAAGAAGGTCGAAACCAAACAACAGTGATATAAGAAGAGATTGAGAGAATCTTTGCTGCTGCCTCTTTTTTATTTTTGGGATGTTTTTTATTTGAATTTTCCTTAGTTTCGAACTCTGTATTTCGGTTTTCTGGTTTATGATAGACAATTACTAAGTTTTTAATGAACTATCTTGAAATTGGCATCGATCAATCAAGTAGAGGTAGTTTTCTCTATATTCAGAGGAGAGAAATGGTTAAGGTTACTTCAACATCTCACCAATCCCAAAGCTCTTCATCTGTCTTACTAAGCTCCAGAAAATGCAGACTTACTGTATCCGTTGGGGTAAAACTAAGAGAGAAATTCACAATCAGACTAATTTGAGAACAGTCTATAACAAATAACTCCACAACAACACAAACGCAAAGCTAATTAACATAAAAAATTAGAAACATACAAGAAAAGTGGGTCATTGTCATACTCAAAAAGGGATGGTGACGAACCTTACTAAGATAGCAAAGAACAGGCAATTCATTAAAGATTATCATACCAGAGGAACATGTTACATAATTCAAACTAAGTATTTCAGTGATTGATTGCGTAATTAACGTTTAATTAATTCAATCGAAATACCAAAAAAAAAAAAAACTAATTAACACTATTAACTACGCCACGTCGGCCTTTACCTCTGAGTCAACTCGCTCACGAGCCTAAAGTGGATATGTCAAAGGAGAAAGACAAAAGAAGCTTATAATCGAAGCTAGATTCATTTCCGGAAACTCCCATAGAGTGAGAGTTCTCATCTGCATTTGCCACTCCCCGCCAAAACTCCTCTTTAATCAGAGTTTCTGGGTTTAGGGTGTTTACATTTGGAGATGAAGAAGATAATCGGAGGTCCAGGAACTGTGTGTGGTCTGTTACTTAGAATCGGACAATGTGCTTCTGCTGCTGCTTCAATCGGCGTTATGCTCTCTTCCACCGAGTTCTATAACCGCACTGCCTTCTGGTATGCTTTGTTTGTTGATTTTGGTTCTGTCTTAACCTCGCCTTAGATGTCGGGATTTCAATTTTCGGGTTTGGTTTGCAGCTACTTGATTGCTTCGATGGGTCTTCAGTTGCTGTGGAGCTTTGGCCTCGCATGTCTTGATGTTTATGCTCTGAGGGGCAAGAAAGATCTCCAAAACCCAATCTTGGTTAGCTTATTCGTCGTTGGTGATTGGGTATGTAATGATTCTTTCCTTGTTCAGTGTTCTGTAATGATAAACTTTGCTGTAACGTTTTTTGTTTTTTTTTTAAATTGCAGGTGACTGCAATGTTATCTCTTGCAGCTGCGTGTTCATCAGCAGGAGTTGTAGTCTTATTTGCCAGAGATCTTAAGTATTGCAATATCCGTGAGCAGTTTTCATGTCTTAGGTATCAAGTATCTGTAGCGTTGGCTTTCGTCTCTTGGTTTCAGATTGCTGTTTCTTCTCATGTCACATTTTGGATCTTAGCCTCTGTTTAGTTTTCTTGAAACGTTGAGAACAACATCTTGTAGCTTTTGATGATGTATAACGTTTGGTTCAAATCATATGTTTCTTGAAATTAAAGCTTATATCACTTAAAAGATATATTCCTCTGGCTTCTTACCCTACAGCAACTTAGATACAATACTCATCAACTTGATATAAACAGCAGGGAAGGATCAACGAACATATAACATCCTGTATGTGCACCTTTCGTCAAACATATAAGCATCTCTTTCACAGAAGAGAAAACAAAATGTGTTAGTATTGAGGATCTGGTGATTGGTTTGCGAAACTCAAGTTGGTCTTGTCAGCCATGTGTGTACTTGTGTTCTATATTTTTTGAGATTGAAAAGGGAAAAAAAAAATGTCGCCGACTGTGGGGATCGAACCCACGGCCACGGGATTAAAAGTCACGCGCTCTACCACTGAGCTAAGTCGGCTTTGATATTCTATTATATATATGTTTCTTAATGTCGCATAAATCAAGTGAATACGGCAAATAACAATTCCTGAAACGTTCGTTTTTTTACAACCCCTAAATTTATTGTCCTTCTACGAGGTAGTGATTCTGAACGCAAGAATTTAAGTTTGTCATTCTGGTCCGAAAAGTGCTAGCTTCTTACCCACTCTGTTTACCTCTAGGCAACGACAAGAGTCTTGTTAAATGTTTGTCCAGCAACGCCCAGCTCTTCCATTGTAAATGTCCCACGGTTCTGGTCGGAGAATCTTGTTTAGCTTCTTCAGAAATGGGCTTCCAAGTTTCGCAGCAGCTATGATAACGTGGTGATAGGTTGGTTTGATCATCAAATAACATGATCACATGAAACCATCATAGGGAATAATATGTATCATATGTTAACATATAGTTTGTGCGCTCACACGCCCTTCCCTTTTAAACTCAAGGACATAAACTGCTTGTTGTATTCTGATACTACGTAAATTATGTAGGAGACGACTTAAGGGTTTGGCTCCTTAGACTATTTGAATGCTTAATGATGCGAGTACACAGTCTACGTCCATGTACTGATTAAGCTGATGATACTATTCAATTCGGAGTACTATCCTGAAAGATTCGGAAAACTATGTGTTCTTATTCACTCACACAGCTGTGCTATCCAACAAAAAAAAAGCAACAAGAGTATCTTATTAACAATACTACAAAGAGATACTGTAAGTTTTTTAAAATGTCTTAGGCCAGAATCTGAAAACATGCAGAGAAAGAAGATAAACTGGAAAACCACAAGGGCTTCTCAAGAAGCAGACTTAACTTCAAACTCAAAAGCATTTCCGGTGGACAATCGATGGGCCTGACTCATCATACTCAGCCTTTGTGCAATCCACATCTACAAAAAATCAAGAACAGAAGACAAGCTCAGATCCGATGGTGATCACTTGTCCATCGGGTAACTCGTAGTTCTTCTCCACGGAAGAGCTCGTTTTGGAGGTCTCAAGCTCCTGCTCATAGTCGAGAGCAATGTAGCAGAGCTTCTCCTTGATGTCTCTGACGATTTCACGCTCAGCTGTTGTGGTGAAGGAGAAGCCACGCTCAGTGAGGATCTTCATGAGAGCGTCTGTGAGGTCACGACCTGCAAGATCGAGAGACGCAGGATAGCATGTGGAAGAGCGTAACCCTAGGGACCGTGTGACTCACACCATCTCCAGAGTCAAGCACAATACCTACAACCATATATCAACAAACTTTCAAGACACAGTTCTTGAATCTAAAGAATTAGAAAAAGCCTATAGGATTGTGGAGTAGGTTACCAGTAGTACGACCGCTAGCATAAAGAGAGAGGACAGCTTGAATGGCAACATACATAGCGAGAGCGTTGAAAGTTTCGAACATGATCTGAGTCATCTTCTCACGGTTAGCTTTAGGGTTGAGAGGAGCTTCAGTGAGGCGAATGGGATGCTCCTCAGGAGCAACACTGAGCTCATTGTAGAAAGTGTGATGCCAGATTTTCTCCATGTCACCCCAGTTGTTGACAGTACCGTGCTCAATTGGGTACTTGAGAGTTAGAATACCACGCTTGGACTGTGAGCTTCATCGCCAACGTATGCATCCTTCTGTCCCATCCCAACCATGACTCCGGTGTGACGAGGACGGCCTACGATACTTGGAAACACAGCTCTTGGCGCATCATCCCCAGCAAAACCAGCCTAAGTCAACATATAGAACAATAAATAAATAGATAGGAAACAGAGTGATGGATACACAAGAGTATCTATAATGTAGCATTTACCTTAATCATTCCAGTGCCATTGTCGCATACAAGGGGTTGAATGTCCTCACCGTCAGCCATTTACTACTACTCGCTCCAAACAATGTTATATTTCAGATATGCTACTAAGAACCAGTTGGAATCTATATATCTCTAAAGCAATAACATTATTATAACCAAAGCAAAAAAAAAAGAATTAATTTTTACTAGTGAAGAAAAATAATATCCGAAAACGACATAATGAAAATCTGAAAGAAATATGACATATTCAACTTTCAAGAATCACCAGGACAGAGGACCGACACGTGGCAACACGTGACTAGTCTGGATCACTTATGTGCAGTCAGATACCTCTGTATAATTCAAGAAGAATCACGTTCAGTTATATAATATTAAACAAACATTAAACTAGAGAAGCACAGTTGAATAGAAAAAACAAACAATACTATCACACGTTCGGAAAGATGCTTGAATTTAAGAACAAAAAAATAAACATATAAGAGTATCATTCAAAATGGGATCTTTAGGTTCACTCGTTCAAGCCACGAATATAATGAACGAAACCTCAAATCCAGAAAATCGATTGTCAATCGAAAATGTGGAAGATAAATACCGATATCCGGTTACGTAAGTACACAATTCACAATCTTTAATTTTAGAGAGTAGAAGATGAAAACCTTTTTCTCGCGGCAAACGTAAAATATAAAAACGGTTCAAAGGCCAAACCTTGTTTTCCGGTTCAATTAAAGTGAAAAAGTCGGTTATACACTCTGTTTTAAAATTGTAATTTGATTATAACATTTTTCGGTTTAATTTCGGTTAAATGTTATTATAAATGGGCCAAAAGAGGCCCGAAATTTAGGCCCAAAATATATGCGAAAGGGTTAGGTTTTTTCTCTAGCCTCCGCGTATATATTAGTTTTTTCTGTCATTTTCGCCCTTCTTCTTGTCGGAGAGCTCGATCCAAAACACAAGGTTTCACATTTGGAGGAGAAGATGACAACTCCGCAAGTAAAGACCGGTTTGTTCGTCGGTTTGAACAAAGGCCATGTTGTCACCAGACGCGAGTTGGCTCCTCGTCCCCGTGCTCGCAAAGGAGTATGCTTCTCTTTCCTTACACACTCTTTGGATTATAGTTTTGTTCAGATAGTGCCTGGGAATATAGTTTCTGATTTTGTTGCTGGATTCATGATTTGACGTGCTCATTAAGATTATCTAAGGCAGTACCATTTGATCTTGCAATATTTATCACTGTGATTTGTGGCATTCTTGAGTTTATGTTTTGCTTGGTTCTTGTTTTGGTGGCATTATCTTGCAATTGTGTTGCAGCATTTTTTCATTTTGTTGTGGATCTGATTAGGGTATTAATCTTTCTCATGTGCTCAGAAAACAAGCAAGAGGACACTCTTCATCAGATCCTTGATCAGGGAAGTTGCTGGTTTTGCTCCCTACGAGAAGAGAATCACTGAGCTTCTAAAGGTTGGTAAAGACAAGCGTGCTCTTAAGGTGGCTAAGCGAAAGTTGGGTACCCACAAGAGAGCCAAGAGGAAGAGAGAGGAGATGTCTAGCGTCCTCCGCAAGATGAGGTAATAACCCATTTCCTTATGATTCTGCTTTTGTTCTTCTAGAAGTGTATCTTGCTGAGGAACTTGTTGTACAGCCTAGAAAGTTTATCTAGAGTTTTAAACCGCTAGAGAGAAGTATCCACTAGCTAAGTAGTATGAAAGCTGAACAAGCTTATTGTTCTGAACTCGGATACATTTTTTGTTGTTGTAATAAATGTAGGTCTGGTGGTGGTGGTGTAACCGAGAAGAAGAAATGAGCTTAGCAAGAGAACCACTCGTATTGTGTGTGTTTTTGGATCTTAAGAGTTTTGTTTTCTCTATGACTGGTGACTATCATTATTATTATGCGTCGAACTTTTAACCACTTTTTATCATTTTTCTTAATAACCTTCGAATGTGATTTCATTTAAATACTGAAAATTAAGAAAGTAACAAGGAAGTTAAAAAAAAATGTAACGTAAATTTTACTTTATAACAATAATTAATTAAAAAAAAAGATATCATCATCCATGTGGTTACAGTGAGCTCATCAACTCATCATCTTAGTACACGAGACTGGATAATTATTTGGATCATAGTTCAATCTAGTTTAATCGGTTGAACTTAGTTAACAACTTTTACATACATTGATTTTTAATGTGTAAGCTTAAAAATAATAATAGTAAATATGATATATAATTTTAAATATGAACATTGGAAATGTTGTTAATTTTTTGCTTATCTGGTCCGTAGATTTTTTAAAAATTTAATAATTTTAATGGTTTTATTCAGTTCAGTAACTTGAAGATCTTATCTAACCCGGGTTATATCACCGGTTGATAGTCAAATCTATTCTAATTATCGAATCGGTCTAGACTCTAGTTTCATAATCACTCTTTTGGTTATAACTAAGGATGTCACGGTAAGCTACTGTAGTCTATAGCCTGTAGGGGTGCTTGCGCTATATAGCCTATAACCCTGTCATGCCCCAACATGATGACTCTCTTATCCCGTTTGAGAAAACAACTATGCATACTTTCACCGGTTTATTCTTCTTTCTTCCAGATTTCACCATATTTATTATGATAACTGCACTAACTATAGCATCAATGCCACTATTGAGTGTCTAGTATGATGAATTTCTCAATTATTCGTCTTCAAGTCAAATTTTCTAATGAGTTATGGACCCTCTGCCTAAGACTATTCACTGTACTTATACTGTAGCCACTGAAACTTGCTTTTATCATAAATCGTCATTTCTGATATTCTCTTCCATGAATCAACAAAGCCAAAAGCAGTGGAGCGAAATGTTTTTGTTGCAAGAATCATTGTATCTGGAAATAAGATTCCAATTATAAATGGAAATAAATAGATGTTTCACAGACAATTTCATCCTTCCAAATGCAGTGGTTGAATGTGTGCCCCGTTGATGTCGATCGAAGTCGTTGTCTTTCTAAAACTAGTAGGGGTATTATGTTCTTATTCAAGAAAGTCTTCGATGACGCGAACAGCCAGATGACTTATTACAAGTTAAGTTGGTAGAAACCCTACAAAAGTATCAATTATCGTTTCCATGTGAGGAGTGTTTTGTCCAGGGTGAATTGGTATATAATTAATTCAAGTAAATAAAAAAGGTCGATATGACTTACGGTATCAACTATCAAGTTAAAATGCAAATGTTTTTTTTCATATATAGAAAAATAAATTTTAGAGTTTGGAGTTTGTACTCAAGAAAATTTCGTGGGTTTAAAATGTATAATGTATATGTAAACGCAAAAACAAATGTTTTTTTTTCTTTTACATAAATACCTATCATATTACTCAAAACAAATGTGATTTAAATAACCAAATCGGAATAAACAATCAACATTAACGGTATTAGCTAATGAATTCGCTATAGAATTTTTTGCTCAATGATGATTTAGTGTCTTAACTCTCTTTTAATTCTGTTGAAAAACTTGACTACATCCGCTTCTGAATTTTCAATTATTGATATCAAATATTTACAATCTTTTCTTGGTACATAAGAGTGCTTCTACTTTTGCATCTAATGACAGAGTTTTTTCCTCTCTGTTCATAGTTCCTAAAAACTGAATTCCCATTTAAAAATTTCAAGTCCATCCACAACCACTATTGGATTGTGATTTTAACTTCAAAACACATTAACCATATATACAAATATTTTGTAATCCTAATATGGTTCTACTATCTCTCTAGAATTCACCTTATGCTAGACTCGACACCCTCCTTCCGCATGTCTAATAGTCTTCAATAGATTATTATCGATTTTTATAAATAGTTTGTCCTTTCGAACCTTCCAGATATAACAAATTAATCATGGAGTATCTTTATCATGTTCTAAAGTTTTTTTTGTCACTTGTACTCTAAAATAGAACCATTTGTTAGATTCTTTGTAACCGCTAAGTGGCCAGTAATATGCTATATAAGAAGCATATCTTTGAAGTGATTTAATTTTCCAAGCAAATGCAAACCCAAATGCTAACTAAACACAATTATATAAAAACATGTACGTTAACGTTAAATGTAAGTACAAACTAGATTTGAATCCGCACGTACCTGCAGACATATGTCTATTTTTAAAATTATATTTAAATAATAAAATAATATATATATATATATATATATATATATATATATATATATATATATATATATATATATATATATATATATTTACTATCAGTTTTAAGTATATAATATTTTCCATGTTTCGATATAGATGATGTTTTAGGTGGTTGTTGTTGTTTCACAATAGATGATGTTTTCACATATTTAGGTAACTTTAACTTTATCAAAAACTGTGTACTCAATCATATTTTCATTAATTGTGTTTATAATTAAATGAATTAGTTTCAAATTATATTTCAATGATTTTTTTTGTTTAGAAAAGTAATTTCTTAATATATATGCAAAGAACCAAAGCTTCATCTACAAAGAGATTATTATTTTGAAAATTTTATATTTGTTGTAATTTGTTTTTGATGAAATTGTACTAACCATATATTAATCACTTATTTTGTTTATTTATTTTATTTAAAACATTAGTTTTATAATTTATTAATTTTTTGTTTAAAAATTTTTATTCTCGAAAGATGACAAAAAAACATTTATTCTCGAAATGTTTGTATCTGACTGAATTATTTAATATTATATCTTTAAAATATTATTTTATTTAATATATTATATTTTAGTTTGTTTTTTTATATTTACTACAAAAATCAAACATAAAATGTTACAACGAATAAATTATTATTTATTTTGTTTTATAAAAAGTTAATATGGCAATTTAAAAAGAATTGGGATATACTATTTAATTTTAAAATTAATTACTGAAATATAAATATAAATAAATAGATTAAATATGATAAACAGTAAAAAATAATAGCATAATGAAAATAAATTTGGCTTTTCTTAAGCCTTGTTCTTGGTTTTCTCCCATGCTTTTGTTGGTCAACAACCAACCACAACTTTCTATAGTTCTTCACTACTCCTAGTATGAGTAAATTTAAGATTTTTAGTTAAGGTTTTAGTTAATGGTCTATGATGTTAGGAGTTTTCAAGGCTCCTAAGACAAATGTTGTAGTATAAAAGATTGTCGAACCAGTTCTGAGGGATATCAAAGCACTGAGAATGCAAGTACTCACTTAATCTAAGTGCAACCAATGATTTAGATGAGTTTTAAGCTATGACTAAAACTAAAAAGCAATAACAGAATGATACTTTCTTAACTAAGGGAAAAGAGAACTCATGGGCATAGGGATTAGACCTTGGGTGATCAAGTATCGAACTAAGGATGGCAAATGATCAATCAAACTATCAACCTTAAGCCTAGACACAATTCTAAGCAAGCTCTATGTCTAGATGAATGCTCATTTGCTAACATATCTCAAACATCAAATGTCTTTGGTTGAATAATATGAAAGCAATCATTACTAACAAGTCTATTAGCTATCTTAGCATCTTTAACAACAAATGTCTTTGGCAAAGTATACTAAAAACCTAGAAGAGTTGTCTCAGGCATTTCATCAAACACCTTTTGGGTGGGAAATGTCTATTGATCAACTTTTGAGTGGCCAACTCAGAAGATGCATTATGAATACTCTACTAGCAAGGAACAAGAATGATCTACACTAAAACATCCTAGAACTAACCTAATCACCCTTAATCTCCCTAACCCATGAATTCAAAAGGTGATTACTCACTAATCTCCATGATTCCTCTTAAACCCATATTGGATTTTAGATTAACCATGTAGAGAAATAGATAAGAAATCAACAAGAACACAAGATGAAAATGAAATCTGAATCCAAAGAGGTTTTTTACTAGTTCTCCTCTTGAAAAAAGATTATTCTTGCCTCCAATGGCTTACAAAGTACTTAACTTAGGTTTAGAAAGTGTAAAACATCAAAACAAATGACCAAAAGGTCCCTGAAAAATCATAAGTTTCGTCCAAGCAAAACACGCGGAGGGACTTCGTGGTGTAGCTCCGAGACGTAGCTCTGGGTTGGGAGCTACCTTATGGTGTCGCTCTGGAAGGTCCCTCCAGGCCTATGTTTTGGCCTCCAAAATGATTAAAAGGCGAGTGACGTAGGGGTGTAGCTCTGGAAGGTCGCTCTGGGTTGGGAGCTACCTTATGGTGTCGCTCTGGAAGGTCACTCTGCGATACTCGACCAGGATGGATATGCCTCTAGTAAATTGATCATAACTCCTTCATTACATCTCCAAATGACTTGAAACCACTTCCATTAGAAAGCTAACTCAATTTTCTGTGTCTCCACAAAATCTTAGCAACAGAAGATTTCTCTAAAGGCTCCATCCATGCTCATCTTTCACCCCCTTTTGGATCATAATGCTCCCAAACATCTCAAATCACTCCATGGCACACTCCAGCACCTAATAAGGACAATGAATGCAAAATGCAACCTAGACATGGCTAAATCCTAATCTATATGATGAAAATGCTCATGGATGAATGGATAAAACAATGTAAATATGCAAGATATCAACTCCCCCAAACTTGTTCTTTTACTTGTCCACAAGTGAACTTTCTAGAACTCATAGGGAGAGAGGTTGAAGGTGGGAGCACATAGCCAAAAGAAACACAACTAGCACACTCGCTTATTACACTCTAGCTTCTCTAGGCCTATCTTAAATCTTTTTGTTCTTACACTCATCATCAAGCATCCACACATTCAAATCAACCAACTCTCACATTCATTAAGCACAAAACATCAGGTGAATTCTTGGAAATGGTCAGTTGGTCCAAGTCATTTGGTTGGGTAAGGGAAGGCTTTTATTCAAGTGATTCAAGAGATTCAAAACATATGATCTTTAAGGTGGTTTACTCTCGAAACAAGTAGCCTTGACATTGCACATAATATATCTAAGAAAGGGATCAACTCATGCATACAATGCTCAATCTCCATTGTTCTACCCTTTTCCCAAACATACAATTACACAATCATTCCCAAATGTCAAACCCAACTCACATCTCTCACCAAAAGATCCTAAGAACTTTAACTCATTCTCTTTGAAATCTACAAGGGATTTTTCAGAACCTCAAAATATTTCTTAGCTCCTAACAACTTTGCTAGCCCCTTTTTTTTTTTTTTTTTCTTTTTCTTTTCTCTTTTTTTTTTCGTTTTTTTTTTTTTAGGTTGGGGACCAAGACTTTCAAAACTTGAGCTAGAGGATTCTCTACTTATCCCAACAAAACAATTCACTTAAGCACAAAGAGTCTATTCTTTTTCTTTTTCATTTCTCCCAAATCATAATCAGAACACTCACCCCCCACCTATAGCTAGACAATAGAGTGCCCAATCTAGCAAGAATGAAGATCAAGCATTGTCGTTCCCGATACTCTCAACATTATGCACATGTAAGACTTTCCGAAAAAGGCCTCACTCATCAAACAATGAAAGCTTAAAAGGAGGAAAAGGTTTTGGGAGTGGTCTACCACTAGAGTTTGTCAAAAAAGATCGGCATAAAAGATGTGACAACTCAAGTGTGTATAGCCATGACTCAGTACACAAGGGACCATGAGCAAGAGGCATTAAGTTCGTTCAGTTCAAATAAGGTTGTAGTTGGCTTCAAAGACTGAGTTTCAGCAATCAACAAGTTTCAGGAAGAGTTTTCAAGGCTCGAAACATACAAGTCTTTTTGAGAGGTGCAAAAGCTACTCAGGTGCAACGTAGTGTTCTTTACAAGGCATTTAAAATCATTGCTCCCAATGCATGTGAATGCAACCTATATGCTCTAGACTCTCCTAGAAATGCAAATGATGCAAACTAAATGATTGATTTTTTTTTTTTTATATGCAAATAGGTATGCAATGCATGACTCAATGAAACAACATCAAAGCAAACATGATCAAATACTTGGTACCTCCCCCAAACTTGAGTTACACAGTCTCTGTGTTGTCAAGTAGAGAGAGAGATACCGAAAAGAAGACTAATATGCAAAAATAAAATGGTATATACAGGGGAGTGTGATGGGTTACCTTCTATGGGGAATGAGTAGAGGGAGATGATCCCTCCTCGTCGTCCTCAGGTGGTAACTCTTCAAGGTGCTCATCAGCAGGAGTGTCGATCTCTTCAATGTAGAAGGCTTGCCCGAACACAGTTGGTTTCCTCATTTTCTCCTTAATGTCAAAGTGGAGGATGTTCTCTTTACCCAAATGGAGATCAATCGTGCCTTCCTTCACATTAACAATAGCTCCTGCTGTAGCTAAGAATGGCCTTCCTAGAATCAATGGGTCTTGAGCCTCCTCACCCATCTCAAGCACCACAAAATCTGTAGGTATCTCATACCTTCCAATCTTCACAGGGAGGTCCTCTAAGATGCCCACAGGGTACTTCACTGAACGATCAGCTAACACCAGAGAGAGTCTACACTTCTTGTACTGAGTGAATCCAAGCTTCTTTGCAACAGACAAAGGCATCAAGCTGACACTAGCTCCCAAATCGCAGAGACTTTTCTCAAATACCATAGGTCCAAGAGCACAAGGTAGTGTGAAGCTTCCTGGATCCTCTAATTTCTCTGGAACATCAAGCCTCTGGATGATGGCATTGCACTCATGGGTAAGAGTCATCATGCCTTCCATCTCCTTCTTCTTTGCAGCTACAACATCTTTCAGGAAATTGTTGTATTGAGGAATCAACATGAAAGCATCGATGATGGGCATTGCAACCTGAGCTTCACTCATTTGCTTCTCAAACAGAGCCTTGTACTTCTCTAGCAGCTGCTTCTTGAATCTACCAGGGAATGGAAGTTTGGGTTCATAGGGAGGAGGAACAAAAGAACTTTCACTTGCTGGAGTTACAACTTCACCATCTTTTACTGTCTTCTTCTCTTCCCCAACCTTTCCTTTACCTTTGGCTTCCACTATCTTCTCCAAGATCTCGTCATTGATCTTCTCATCAACAATCACCACTTCATCATCTATGTTGATGGCAACCCCCTCACCTAGTTTCTCAGCATTCTTGGTGAGAGTTTTAGGAGGTAACTGCTTACCACTCCTAAGGGTGATAGCTTTGGCCTCCTTGGGGTTTTGGTCAGACTTTCCAGGTAGAGAACCTTGCTGGCGATTCTGGTGAGTGTTCATGGAAGCAAACTGATTCTCTAAATTCCTGACTGTAGAAGCAAGGTGTGAGAATTTATTGTTGAGCTCATTGTAGCTCCCATCAATCTTGGTATGAAGGTTCTTCAACTCATAACCAACATGCTTCTCACTTCTAGTCTGAGACTCCAAGATTTGTTTCAGTAAGGTATCAGTGCTGCTCTCTTGAGGAGCAGAGGAACCAGACGAGGGGTTTTGCTGAGGCTGATAGCTGCCTTGCGGATTGTTCCGAGGCTGATAACCACTCTGCTGGTTGTTGGAATAGGACTTCTGTTGGTAGTTGTTGTACTGAAAGTTGGGTTCTTTCTTGTACCAGCTACCATTGTTGTTGATGAAACACAGCTCTTCCTGACCTTCCAAACCCTCAACTTCATGGACAACAACTGGTGTCTCTTGGCTTGGGTTGCCGACAAAGTGCAGCTGCTCTTGGGTAGCTTTATCAGCAAGGAGGATGTCTATCTTATCCTGTAGAGCTTTCAACTCCTTCCTCGTTTGCTTATCCTCAGTTCTACTGCTTCTGTCGTGGTCTCCACTGTAGACTGCATCACTCTTAACCATGTTGTCAACCAGCTCCTCTGCATCCTCCTCAGTTCTCCCCAAGAAGAACCCATTACTAGCTGTATCCAGTCTGGCTCTGTACTTAGGGAGAGCACCACGGTAGAATGTGCTCAGCAAGCTCTCCTTAGAGAAACCATGGTGTGGGCATTGAGCTTGGTAGCTCTTGAATCTCTCCCAGGCTTCACTGAAACCTTCCAAGCCCTTCTGTTGAAAGCTGGAGATCTCGTTTCTCAGCTTAGCAGTTCTTGAAGTAGAGAAGAATTTCTCCAAGAATGCTTTCTTGCAGTCATCCCAAGTGGTAATGGAGTCGCTGGGTAGAGACTTCTCCCACTGACGTGCCTTATCCCCCAAAGAGAAAGGGAATAGCTTGAGCTTTAAGGCATCTTCGGACACACCATTGGTTTTTGACAACCCACAGTAGCTGTCGAACCTGTCCAAGTGATCAAATGGATCCTCTAGAGCCAAGCCATGATACTTGTTGTTCTCAATCACGTTGAGGAGTCCTGACTTGATCTCAAAGTTGTTGGCTGCCACAGCGGATGCTCGGATTCCCAATCTATGACCATGAATGTTGGGGCGGTCATAAGTGCCAATGGGTCGAGCTGCTCGCTGTTGGTTTGGTGGAACGTTGTTAGCTCCATTGGCGGCAGCATCATCCTGAGGTATGTCTCCCATATCAGTATCCAATCTCTGCAAGTGAGCCTGTTGCTCTTCTTCTCTTCTCTTTCTAGCACACTCTCTCTCTAAAGCTCTAATGTCTGCAGCTCTTGGAACTAGGTTTGATGGACCCCTGCTCCTCAAGTTCATACACCTGTAGATTAAAGGGAGGTGAAGAAAGAGAATCAGTAACAAAAGAAAATAAAAATGACTTAGTCTCAAGCAAGTGACTAAATCTCAATGTTTAAATCTACTCAAAATTTGGCAACGGCGCCAATTTGATGTTAGGAGTTTTCAAGGCTCCTAAGACAATTGTTGTAGTATAAAAGATTGTCGAACCAGTTCTGAGGGATATCAAAGCACTGAGAATGCAAGTACTCACTTAATCTAAGTGCAACCAATGATTTAGATGAGTTTTAAGCTATGACTAAAACTAAAAAGCAATAACAGAATGATACTTTCTTAACTAAGGGAAAAGAGAACTCATGGGCATAGGGATTAGACCTTGGGTGATCAAGTATCGAACTAAGGATGGCAAATGATCAATCAAACTATCAACCTTAAGCCTAGACACAATTCTAAGCAAGCTCTATGTCTAGATGAATGCTCATTTGCTAACATATCTCAAACATCAAATGTCTTTGGTTGAATAATATGAAAGCAATCATTACTAACAAGTCTATTAGCTATCTTAGCATCTTTAACAACAAATGTCTTTGGCAAAGTATACTAAAAGCCTAGAAGAGTTGTCTCAGGCATTTCATCAAACACCTTTTGGGTGGGAAATGTCTATTGATCAACTTTTGAGTGGCCAACTCAGAAGATGCATTATGAATACTCTACTAGCAAGGAACAAGAATGATCTACACTAAAACATCCTAGAACTAACCTAATCACCCTTAATCTCCCTAACCCATGAATTCAAAAGGTGATTACTCACTAATCTCCATGATTCCTCTTAAACCCATATTGGATTTTAGATTAACCATGTAGAGAAATAGATAAGAAATCAACAAGAACACAAGATGAAAGCAATGAAATCTGAATCCAAAGAGGTTTTTTACTAGTTCTCCTCTTGAAAAAAGATTATTCTTGCCTCCAATGGCTTACAAAGTACTTAACTTAGGTTTAGAAAGTGTAAAACATCAAAACAAATGACCAAAAGGTCCCTGAAAAATCATAAGTTTCGTCCAAGCAAAACACGCGGAGGGACTTCGTGGTGTAGCTCCGAGACGTAGCTCTGGGTTGGGAGCTACCTTATGGTGTCGCTCTGGAAGGTCCCTCCAAGCCTATGTTTTGGCCTCCAAAATGATTAAAAGGCGAGTGACGTAGGGGTGTAGCTCTGGAAGGTCGCTCTGGGTTGGGAGCTACCTTATGGTGTCGCTCTGGAAGGTCACTCTGCGATACTCGACCAGGATGGATATGCCTCTAGTAAATTGATCATAACTCCTTCATTACATCTCCAAATGACTTGAAACCACTTCCATTAGAAAGCTAACTCAATTTTCTGTGTCTCCACAAAATCTTAGCAACAGAAGATTTCTCTAAAGGCTCCATCCATGCTCATCTTTCACCCCCTTTTGGATCATAATGCTCCCAAACATCTCAAATCACTCCATGGCACACTCCAGCACCTAATAAGGACAATGAATGCAAAATGCAACCTAGACATGGCTAAATCCTAATCTATATGATGAAAATGCTCATGGATGAATGGATAAAACAATGTAAATATGCAAGATATCAGTCTAACATAGATTTTTGTATGGTAGATGAAAAAGTAGAATCATAAATTAATAGATTAGATGTTACATGTGAAGGCCGAAGAGGAATATTATACAAATGCTATAGATGGAAAGACATAACAACGCAAACATAGACAGAACAATATACGACTGTGAACAAACAATGGACGCAAATACAGCTAAATGCAGACAGTGGACGCAAATATAGTTGCATTATATTTCATGGAATAAGTGACGTTGTTTTCATTCGTTTTTCCAGTGCGGTAGTGACTTGTCTCGCTCCGTTAGTGTTAGTTGCGGTGAGTGGTGGAGGTTTTATGATCGACTGAAGACAAAGGTTTTCTGTTCTGCTCTACTTCTTCTCGTTGATTAATTTTATGCCTCGATGGGTTTTGTGTTCCGGTTTCGTCTTCGACAACCGTTATTTGGGTAGTCAGAGGCTCAGAGCTTGATGTGGCAGCAATCTCCTTAGTGGTGAAAGTTTCTGTTTCACCGGTTTGTTAGGGTTTTTATATAACCCGTTTAATTCAGTTTAGCTCATTTGGGGTTAATCTTAATTTTGTCCAATTCTAAATTGATGTAAGCTCTGTGGACCAAGCCCATCTCAAACTTTGATTCGGCCGATTTTTTTTTTACTTTTGTGTAATCCAAAAGAAATTAAAAATTACTTTAATGCGCAGAAAGTTTAATAAAAAAAAACGTATGGTGAGAGCAAACTTATTACTATGTTTTGAACAAACTGTTCCTCAAAATTTGGAGGATCACTAGCTCGTTTGGCACTTTTGGCTTTTTCCCCTCATGAAAAGTCCAAATCTATTTCATGGAAAGACGATCGCCACGTGATTCGATTTTTTCTGTTTATTTATTTTGTAATGAGTATTATCGTGAATTCCCCCACTATTATGTGATTATTGAGGCTTTTTTAAAGTAATATGTTTTAACATTTTTCTTATAAAAATTATAATTGAAGGGTTTACTTTACACTTCCAAAGATATGGCCACTAAGGCAGATAACAAGTAATATTAAATTGATAGTCTTTGCACGTATAACTTTTTAATAGTTTTTAGTTTATGCTATATCCATTTACTTTTCCCGAGTTTGAAGTCACATAATGAAAACCTGGAGTCATATATATATTCTGTTTGTTGAAACAGTAAATTTAACATGAAAGGTTTATTTTTATAGTAGCATTTGAAAACTGATATTACAAATTATTTGTTGAAAGGACGTTTTATAAAAGTCAAAAAAAAAATCTTCATTCAGCAGTTTAGTCATTTTGTTTGCCAATCAGAATGTAATATCAATTAACTTGTATAAATAAATAATTTGAATGGGATAATGGTTTAATAACTTTTAGTAATACATTGCCGACTTAATTATACCGTATATTATCCAAAATTGTATGTGGTTTATGAGTGGGAAAAGGGTATACTTCACGACAAAACATAAACGAGTTAAAAGATGAAAATGGGTTGAACTAAAGTGTGATTAGTTAGTTTATCGCATCTTTGAGACAGTCCACTACTTTTACATCATTTTCTTTCTACATGTTCAAAACTGGTTTTTTTTTTTTTTGCTAAACAACTTCAAAACTGGTTTTGCCACCATTAGGTTCATGAAACTCTACAGCTGGCTTCTACATTTTACAGTCTAACACAACTATGCTTATTTCATACTTGACTATCAGTTGAAAACCATAATTGTATGAACTAATTAAAGTTAGGAAAGTCGTAAAAACGCAGCATAAAAGAGATGCCAATTCTTGGACAAATCAACAGAGCTCTATATATAATGAAAATAATGGCAAAACTGAATTTAAAAGGATGGTAAATCTGAGAAGTGTATACGTGTTAATTACCTGGTTGCACTTGCTAAAGCCCATCCACGCCGACGTAGCATATGTCAACGCCGATGTTTCGCGTCCCACGTGAGACTCACAGGAGATGAGCTTCGTTCGATGTTGTAACATGTCAAGAATTCGTTAATTAGGTATAAATAGAGTTTAAAGCCTGTATATTCGTAAATATTAATGTCGTGGCAGGTAGCAGAAATTTAACTAATAACATGTATATCAAACAAAATAATACTCCTTCCATTTTTCAATAGATAACGTTTTAGAAATTTTTTATTCCAAATTAATTAACGTTTTTAATTTTTAATGTAAAAATTATTTAACATTTATATCTTATATGTTCTATAAACTTTTGTATTCTGAAGATACAATGATGATCAAATCGTATTTATTAACATGCATTACTTTTTTTTCTTTTTATAACCGTGGTGTGATCCCAAAACTTTTTAGATTCAAAGACTAATCACCACGAAATCCATAAAACTATATCATAACTATGAACCATTTACCACTATGCATTAGTTTACTATTGTACCATCATATTATATGTGTAAACAAAATTACTAGATATCTAGTGCATAGTAGTTAGTTTAGTTGAGCCATTACCAATTCTATTACTTGCCGACTTAATAAGAGAAACTCGAAAGTCATTTAAAGAAATAAATAGGAGGAACTTGAATTATATCAACCACAGTATGTTGGATGAGTACATATATACTGTTTATATGTTACTGTACATTTGAATAATTCAAGTCACAAGTGAGATGCAGATAGACGCACTTACAAGCAGCAACATCATTACCTTTTTGAAATCTTCAAACAAGAAAAACTATAATCGCTTGCCTATAAATTTCGTTGCGAAACCTTCATGTCACTTAAACTATATCACATGTTCCAGATATAGCCTTTCTGAATACATATGGCCTTTAACATAACCTCCGTGAAAACCTCCTCTAACGGAGCATGGCAAGGCGACAATCCCTTGAACTTTGCCTTTCCGTTACTCATCGTCCAAACGGCGTTAATCGTCGCCGTCAGTCGCTCCCTCGCCGTCCTCTTCAAACCTCTCCGCCAACCAAAAGTCATCGCCGAGATTGTCGTACGTAAAAACTACACTAACAAACACTAATATACATTCGTTTTTTTTGGTTCCCAAATTTTAAAGAGATATTATACATAGTTTATTCAAATTGTTGAATTTTTTTTAACTAAGATTAACTTAAAAATGTTTATGACCTCGTAAGCACTGGCTTTGTCATCTTCCCGTTATTTACGAACTTACTAGCATCTTCTTGCACTGTTTCATTTTTTTTTTTGAAGGGAGGGATCTTGTTAGGACCGTCTGCTTTAGGTAGAGACCCGGCGTATATGGACCGTATATTCCCGGAATGGAGCATGCCGATACTCGAGTCCGTCGCGAGCATAGGACTCCTCTTCTTCCTCTTCCTCGTCGGTCTCGAGCTCGACTTGTCATCCATACGTCGAAGCGGAAAACGTGCTTTCGGAATCGCAGCCGCCGGAATCACACTCCCGTTTCTCGCCGGCGTAGGAGTCTCCTTCGTGATCCGCAACACTCTCTACACCGCCGCCGATAGACCTGGATTCGTGGAGTTTATCGTTTTCATGGGAGTCGCTCTCTCCATCACAGCTTTCCCTGTGTTGGCACGTATCTTAGCAGAGCTCAAGCTTTTGACGACTCAGATAGGAGAAACCGCGATGGCTGCAGCCGCTTTCAACGATGTAGCGGCTTGGATTTTGCTGGCTTTAGCGGTTGCGTTGGCGGGAAACGGCGGCGAGAGCGGTGGGGAGAAGAAGAGTCCGTTGGTGTCTGTTTGGGTTTTGCTATCGGGTGTAGGGTTTGTGGTTTTCATGTTGGTTGTGATCCGACCCGTAATGAAATGGATAGCTAAACGCGCATCTCCTGAAAACGGCGCCGTAAGGGAGTCTTACGTGTGTTTGACGTTAGCTGGAGTTATGGTTTCCGGTTTAGCGACAGATTTAATCGGGATTCACTCGATTTTCGGAGCGTTTGTGTTCGGTTTGACTATACCGAAAGATGGAGAGTTTGGTCAGAGATTGATTGAACGGATTGAGGATTTTGTCTCCGGTTTACTCTTACCGCTTTATTTCGCGACTAGTGGACTGAAAACTGACGTGGCAAAGATCAGAGGAGCTGTGTCGTGGGGGATGTTGGGGCTTGTCGTGGTTACGGCTTGCGTCGGGAAAATCGTCGGAACTTTTGCTGTGGCGGTGATGGTTAAAATTCCGGCAAGAGAGGCTTTGACTTTAGGTTTCTTGATGAACACGAAAGGTTTGGTGGAGCTCATTGTGCTCAATATAGGCAAGGAGAAAAAGGTTAGATTTTCTTTCCCTCTAATATTCAAATATTTTATAAGTATTTTATAAGTAGTTTCTTTTTGATTTTTTTGGTTCTTGTTTTTCTTTAGTTATATAAAAAATATTATAAGAACTACAAAATTATATATAACCTAGTAACATCATTTGGACATTTGGGTCCTCTAGTCATCGTTAACTATTAAAGGTATACGATCATGTTTCTAATGGGGACAGCATATCTGCATATAAAACAAAACACGATTAGTATTTTCATTTATTCTTATCTAGATAATTATTTTAACTGTGTAGATATATTAACTTTAGGTTATACTGTAGTTCTAGTTCCATGTCGGAAACGGGTTCGGTCTGATCCAACGTTTATCTTGTTGACTGGTTTGTTGGGAATCGTTCGGGATACATTTTTTTTTATATTTGGACAAACAAAAAAATAATAGTGTAGAACCATTTAAAGTGTATACCATCTCTCTATATTTTTATTATTTGAAAAATATTTTTTCATTATGAACTTTTATTTTAAAAGTTAGAGCTGTTAAATCATTGTTACCCTTAAAAATAATTATATATTTTTTTATCTTTTTCATTTTCTGTTTTTTTTAATTATTTATTTAAGAAACATTATTAGAATTGGATTGAGACTGAATAATTTATTCTATGTTTACGGTTTAATTAATATTAAATTATTTAGTTACTTAATATTTATTTGTTAGTATACTTTTTCCTTTTTCGCGTGACAGTTCATGAATTTAAGGTGAAAAGGTAGAAAGAAATATAACAATTGAAGAATTAATAATATAGTAGAATTATATTTAAGGACGATCACCTTTGAAGAATAATGGTTACATATAGTTCCTTAGCGTTCTTTTCATTTTAAAGGAACTACATAGCAAAAACATTCCTATGAAATTTGGTAAAGAACAAAATTAAAAACTATTTTTTTTATTTCTACTCGTTCTTTTCCTTCTCAATTCTATTATTAGTTTTATAGTCACCAGTTACAGCATATGCTTCTGTGATAGACAAAACATTATTGGTAACCTATTTGATTAAGTTTAAACCTACCATGGATACATATCTAAGGCAAACCTAAATGTATTTTAAAATATATAGATAATTTATATATATATTGTTTTGTTATCTTAAAAAATATATTTTCAATCGTAAAAGTTAAAATTATTTAATGTTTGGTTTACCTTAATTTCTTACTATCATTATTATCAAAGTCAATATAATTCATCTTAGAATTTACCTTGGGAGACACTCTTTATTATCGATTTAACCCACTTTAATTATATGTTTAAAGTATCTTAGAGATATGTATTTTTTATACATATATCTATCTTCGAATTTATTAAAATATTGTTCAACTTTAAATATTACTAAAAATCTTCAAAAATATTTAATAATCAATTTTATTATATCCAGGCTTATTATCAGTAAAATTGGCAAATATTTTGTTATTCCGAAAAAATTTCGTTTCACCACTAGAAAAAAGGTTTTTATGTAAGATAAGATGTATGCAATTTCATGTTTTATTTGCTTTTCTGATGAATATTAATAAATATACTAGTGTAGTTAATTTAATAGCATACACTAGATTTTGACCCGTGCAACCGCACGGGTGTTTGTTTTCACTTTTCTATACATAAATTATTGTTTTAGAACATAAGTGGTATATATTTTTAATGTTAATCATATACTTAAATATTTATATAACTATTTCAAATACAATAATTTTATAATTTACATGTTATAATTAATTAATTGTTTAAACCGTATGTATTTACCACTTCTTATTATATATTTATCTTATTGTATTTGCATTTAGTTATTAAGCAAATTAATATATTAATGAGAAAATATATTTTAAAATTATTTTGTATTTAATGTATGCTAAATTTTGACCCGTCTTTCAAAACTGGATTTTTTTTTACCAATATTAGATAATTTATTATTGTATATATAAAAGTCTAAGATATGTTAATTTTTAGACATGTATTATATAGTTTGTTAATTTTAAGCTATTCTATCATCATATTATATTTTAAATAAATAATTTATATTTATGAAAATAAAATTTATAAATTTATCAATTGAATATAATTTTATCATATTTATTTTAGTATAATAATTATATTTTAACATGATCATGACTATAAAGTAGATAAAATAGGATACAATTTATTTATTTTCATTTTTAAACGATAAATTAAAATACATTAAGTTATTGTTTAAATATTTTTACTTAGATTTATTAGAGTTTTAAAAATATAGTATATAAATATATATTATATTTAAAATGAAAATATATTATGATTAAAGTAGTTACAAAGATTTTATATTATTAACTGTAAAGAAATACATGTAAATTTTTATACATGTATTATATAGTTTGATAATGTTAATCCATCTTACCAAAATATTAGATTTTATTTTTGAACATAAATATTTTATAATTACGAAAATAAAATAAATACATATATAAATTTAATACATTTTTTTTATATTTAGCTCAATATAATAATTTTATTTTAATATGACTGATTATGATTATATAATAAATAAAATATTATAAATTTTTTTATTTTTAATTTTATATAACTGAATATATTAATGTATAATAATATTTTAAACTAATTTCAAAATTAGCAAAAATATTTAAATATAATTTCGAAAATGAAGATCTTGTAAAAATCTTTTTAAACAGATTTGTTAGCATTTTAAAATAAATATATTTATATTTAAAATGAAAAGATATCAAAAGATATTATGATTAAAATATTTTAAAAATTCTATTTATTATTAATCTGATCTAAAATATAATATAAATTTCTATGAATAGGTCCATTAGGTCCATTTTTTTAAAAATCACACATTAATCAAGGTTGTGACTTCTGTTTTAATATATAAGATGTAAACATATAATAAAAAGTACACGTTCATATATTATCTAGGCCCTTCCCTCTGACTACGTTTTAAGATTTTCTTCTTGAATTCGAGTAGCTTTAGACAGTAAATGATTAAGTTTACAAATCCACGGAACCGCAGAACCACAGCCGAGTAATACCATTGGTTGTTTCGTTTCTCATTTTAGTGGGTGATTAATTAATAATACGAAAACTGTCAAATTAGGGCTGATTCATGTTTTAAATTTTTTCCGGGGAGACAAATCCTCTAGATTTCCCTTTTTGTATAAAATCTAACTCATTATATTATAGATTTTACAAGTTAGCAAAAGAAGGGGCTGATACATGAAATTAGCTTTTTCGATTGGGCCTATGTAGAGATGTCAAATGGGCGGGCTATAAATGGGTGGCCCGTGTCCAAATCGATATGGTCCAAAATGGACAGATCCAGATTAAACCATAATTAAAATTTGTCCAGATGGGTGAACCCAATTATATTCATGGACAACATTGGGCTTAACCACTTGGACAATGGGCGGCCCAATAAACTTAAATGTCTAGGGTTTGAAAAATTGGGGGAAAACACAAATCACCTTTTTTTTTTCTTCTCGTCTCACTCTTGCGATTTTTTTTCGTGTTTGATTCTTCCTCTTCGAATCCTCGTTTTCGATTTTTCCTCTTCGAGTCATCGTCTTCGATTCTTCCTCTTCGTGTTCGATTCTTCTTCCTCATCTTCGTTCTTCTTCGATTCTCTTTTGATTCTTCACCAACTTCTGATTTCATCATCTCTTAAGATTTGATTTTTCGTGATTTGTGTTATGGGTTTTCACTATTAGCTACTGATTCGTATCATCTAATAATATTGTGTTATGGGTTATGTGTAGTGATTTGTGTTCATAACGAAGCTGGTGGCGAGTCTGGCGATTGTTTCTGTTTCCGCAAGTCAGACGAAATTACGAATCTTTTAAACTTATCTTGTGTTTTTTATAACTTTGAAACATGAAGTTTAAAACATAAAGTTTAAGTATATGACATCTTTAAAATTAAAAATTTAATAATCTTTAAATCTTTAAAACTGAAATTATGTTGTTTACATTAATTGGACGTATGGGCCGCCCATGAATAGCCTAACAAATCATGGTCTTATTTGGTTATGGTCTCATTTGGACATAGTTCTATTTGGGCTTCGACCAAAAATGTCCAGCAAAAAAATGAAACCCATTCGGACACACCCAAACCCGCCCAACCCGCCCATTTGACATCTCTAGGCCTATGTTACGTAATCAGTCACCTTTTCGATTGGGACAATGTTTACGTAATCAATCACCTCGTACAGTTCCATTTTCGGCACCACAAATCTTCTTCGATTTGCACCACAAAAGAAATAAAAAAGCGACAGAATGGAACAATAATGATTACCTATTAATATGACTATTATGTGGATATGGATTAACCGTACGTGCGTGGGGTTGTGTTTAACTAGGTGCTAAACGATGAGACGTTTGCGATACTGGTGCTAATGGCACTCTTCACAACGTTCATTACGACGCCGAGTGCAATGGCCATTTACCGACCGGCACGTGGAATCCACCGCAAACTAAAGGACTTGTCGGCGAGCGAACACTCCTCCTCTAAAGAAGAGCTTCGCATCCTTGCCTGCCTCCATGGTCCAGCCAATGTCTCATCCCTCATCTCTCTCATCGTGTCCATCCGAACCACCAAGGTTAATTTACATTTCTTTATGTCTCTTCCTGTTTACAATCTACATACAAATCTATGGATGATCTAATGCGTAGACATAACTATAATGATATGTTCTACGTAAAATGTTTGCTTTAGAGCATGTTTAATGGGGGTTTTTAGGGTGGAGTTTTTATCGAAATATAAGAACCCGTCTCTTATCTTATTCAAGAACCGGTTCTTAATTAAAAGTTAAGAGACGAATTTTTATATTTCGATAAAAACCCAACCCTAAGAATCCCCATTAAACATGCTCTTAGAGTTGGACAAAATATCCGAGATTCTAGTTGACATGCATGATACATGGACCCTAACAGTTTTACTTAGGATTTGGATACCTAAGATATTGACGAATACGATGCGTGACATATTTGTGTTTCCTTTTATATACCAACTACCAAGTCAAGACTACTGTTTTAAAGTACCTAAAGATTCTTCAAAACTTGAATCAAAATTAACATTGATGTTATAAAAAGATAAAATATGAGGCTTTATGCATATTTATCATTTATATTATGTGGTTTGAGACAATTACTAAACATTATTTTCATTCATTTGAAGCCAAATGTTATATACATATTAACAGGAACCACTAATATTTTGAGTATTGTAGTCGAATGTTTCATCTCGATAAGTCCATGACCGGCCCTACACGTAGTATGTAGTTTTCTTTTGGGAGGGGTACTAATCTTGGTTAATATGGTACTTATTTTGGCAGATACTGAAGCTAAAACTGTTCGTCATGCATCTCATGGAACTAACGGAACGATCCTCGTCAATCATAATGGTGCGAAGGGCCCAGAAAAACGGTTTTCCTTTCGTCAACCGCTACCGTCACGACGAGTGTCACAGCAGCGTTATACGAGGCTTCCAAGCCTATCGTCAACTAGGCAGAGTCGCGGTCCGGCCTATTACAGCAGTTTCTCCATTACCTACAATGCACGAAGACATTTGCCTCATGGCAGAGACCAAGAGGGTCACAATGATCATTTTACCTTTCCACAGACGATGGAACGTTGATCATGGTCATGGCAACCACCAAGACGGAGGAGATGGGAACGTACCGGAAAATGTTGGTCATGGTTGGAGATTAGTTAACCAGAGAGTTTTGAAGAATGCACCGTGTTCGGTGGCGGTTCTTGTTGACCGTGGGCTTGGGTCTATTGAGTCCCAGAGTTCGAGTCTTGATGGGTCGAATGTTGTCGAAAGGGTTTGTGTGATTTTCTTTGGTGGGCCTGATGACCGTGAAGCTTTAGAGCTCGGCGGGAGGATGGCTGAGCATCCGGCCGTTAAAGTTACCATTATGAGGTTTTTGGTGGGGGAAAAGTTGAGGAGTAACACCATCACGTTGCATCCGGCACCGTCTAAATGCAAGGAGAAGAATTATGCATTCTTGACAACCAACGTGGATCCAGAAAAAGAAAAGGTTTAACTCTGTTTTTGCTTATTATGGTATTTTAGTATGTCTTGACTTGTCTATACAAATGAACAAAACCAAACCCGACTGAACCCAAACTGAACCCGATTAGATATTTGAATGTCCATGTGCAAAGATTTTAATCTGTTTTAATATATTTTTATTGTTGAAAAATTAGGAATTAGACGAAGGAGCATTAGAAGATTTCATGAGCAAATGGAAAAATATGGTGGAATACAAAGAGAAGGAACCAAACAACACAATTGAAGAAATACTGTCAATAGGAAAAAGTCAAGACTTTGACCTTATAGTGGTTGGAAGAGGGAGGTCACCGTCCGTGGAGGTGGCTGCGTTAGCTGAGCGTCAGGCAGAACATCCCGAGTTAGGTCCTATCGGGGATGTGCTTGCCTCATCGAACAACCATGTTATCCCATCAGTCCTTGTGGTTCAACAACACAACAAAGCTCATGTTGAGGAGATTACAGTTTCCAAAATTGTTAAAGAGTCTTCTTTAAGTACTGATGGAGATGCAAATGTATGATGTAGCTACTTGAACTTTACCTTAATGGTTAAAGTGGCAAGATTTGTAGAAAGAGTATTCTACATATAAATAACAGTGATTATGCATCTTGTAGGAGAGCCTTTTCATGATCTCTTTCTTTGCATCTATATAGTACTAAGATGCTGAGTTTTTGCTTACACATGCAAGTGACAAAGGAAAACAGTGATGTAAGTGGCAAACTAGTAGGACCCGGCTAAGCAGATTCAAGCTTTTCTCAAACTATACAGTCACTTATCAAAATGATTACGATAATTTTTAAACTTGAAATCCGACAACATCACAAGGTTCACAAAACTAGTGGTAACTCTTGTAACAAGAGAAACAATTCAAGAAGTTTTCAGACCATAGCTTTTTATTTATATATAAACAAGAGAGAGAGAGAGGAGACAAAGCAGTAAGGAAGACGCACGTGCGTCATTCATGCCACAGACAATTCAAGAAGATGCGGCTACAATAGACGTTTGTGTGGCCCATCCGAACTTATTATCACGACTGTGTTTGCTGCGAGAAGAAGAAGATTTCTTGTCTTTGCTGCCACGGGATGATGAAGATGAAGAATTGCTGCTCCCCTTTTGCCCCTTCTTTCCATTCTTCTTCAAGCTATCTCTGCTCTTTGATTTCTGCGGTTGCTGTTTCTTGCTCCTCGTGTGAGATACAAGGGAGGGTGGAGGATCATACACATCTTCAGCCCATGACACACTCAGCTTCTCCAGGGGCTTGCCATACTTCTCTCGGCTGCCTTTTATGGCTGGGATGACGGTAACAGCGGTCATCTGTTCTTGGGAGTATAAGAAACACAAGTCAGAAGCAGCCAACATGTACAGGGAAACCCAGATAAAATCATTACACTACTGTATACGTAAATTGATTTTATCCAACTACTGATAGATATATTACACAGCCAAAATCCAAGAAATGGTACTTTTTTCTCTTTTCCGTGTCTGAAATACTGAATTTTCCAGATAATTAAGTCGGCAGTGACGAGTTCTTTTAGGCATCTACGACTAAGATATGTGGAAAGTGATGATCACAAGCCTAAAAATAATGGTACTCTATAGGATTGTTCAAATCATAAAGTCCGTTATTGTAGAATTCTCCAATCAACTGGTATGCATTTGCTTCGTGCAGGCTTGATTATTAGTCTAACTATTCTGCATTAAACACTAAAGCCTAAAGGGTTGGCCAATAAAACAGAACCAACGGATGTAAAAATTAACTCACACTCTCAGCGGTGGCAAGGTTCTTCTTGTCTTCACCTTCACCATCATCAACCGAAGACTTGAGAATCGGTTTGATGATGTATTTGGAGTCTTCATTCACATATTGGTGTATATAACCACCACTATCATCCCCATCAGACTCTTGAGCATCGTCAGATCCAGTACCAGAGAAATGACTCGAGCCATTATTACAACATTTATTGGAACTAGAAGCAGAAGTGCTCGTAAGGTGCGACTCTGCATCTTTGTGATCCAAGCTCATATCCAATTATAGCAATAACAGTAACTGCGACCAACGATATCAAAGTAACATCAGTGATTAACTTAATCAACAGCACTCTGTATCCAAGAAAAATTCATATACATAAATAAATACCTAAGGAACGATCACTGCCTAACAAGGAGAGATCACAAGCTCTCTTCTTCAATTAGCTTTTAGAACCAGACCAAGGTGGAGATGGAACAAAGGGATCTACGAGAAAGAAAAAAAACGAGAAGGGAGGGAAAGATCAACTAAGATTACCACGCCAATCACTCTTTTCGAGAGGTTTCAAACGATTAGAAGAATGATAAAAAGTCAACGAAGGAACCAAAGAGAGGAGGAGTAGATCGGAGCTCAGCCGCATTATATCTTTCTATTTAGGCTCTTCGAAACCCTTATAACCGAAGAGCTACCCGGTAAAAGAAAATGGCCAAATCTACTCGTAAGAATTGCAGAGATGTTTGAGCTGATCAGTGGGTACAATCAATCATTCGGATCATCGAAATCACAATCAGATCCCAAAGAAAGAGCTAATCTGAGAAGACGAGACAGGATGAGGATGGAACGACATTTTTATAGCGAAAGAAAGGTCAACAGACAAATATCCAAGGCGAAAGACGTGGTCGCCTTTTTAGCGACGAATCATAATTATACACGTGTACACTTCATGGGCTTGGCATGTCATTATTATTAGCCTAAAATAGTCTATTGCATGATACGAGCCATCTCCCATATAACACTATTTTTTCCTCTTTAGTTAAGTTTACTTAATACTAGTGGTATTTTGTTTTATGTTCTAATGAGTTCAATATTGTTTTTATATCTATTTGTTAGTGGTTAATGATAGTAATATATTATTTTGTCTTGAAGTTAAAGTTTAAGAGAAATATTGTAAGTGGTTTTCTGATCGATTCAATAAAAATAGAATAAATGTGTTTGTTTTGTGATTATCTTGTTTGAATGAAAATAATAATTATTTTATCCTCTTAATAACAATCGTCACATGTTTTGTCAATGTCATGGATGTGGCAATCTATTAAGGGTTTCATTTTAGATATACTGATTAATAATTATTTTGTTTTTATTTTGAATCCAATAACTGATTTTTCATGATCCAACATTGATCGGACCTGAATTAACTATTTTATGAGAATAGCTAAATCGTCTAAGGTGTGCGTTTTTGGTATTTTGCAAATCGTATTTTGTTTAACTTTTGTTTTTATTTCAAATCATTTCATAATATATTAGGTGTGAATCATTATTTCCGTTATTACTATTTTTATATGATTGTTAAGATTGTTTTACTGGAGTATGATATGTTTTTCTTTTGGCGGTGTAGATTTTTACATCTACAGATTTTATTTTAAGTCATATATTGTTATTATTGTTCTTATGCATTTTTCATATTATTTTGTATTGTGTCTTCCGTTTGGACAATGCCATTAAACAATTTTTATTTTAATATCAATATTAGATTTATGTTCAAGGCCTTTTGGAATTAATGAGATAACCTTTTTAAGAATCAGTTTTATTTTGTTTTATTTTTATATTTTATTCTCATCCTATTGTTTTTTTCTATTTTTTGGTTATGGTTTTTCATCAATATCTTGTTAATTTTAGTTAACATGAATTTAGCAATTAAAAGAGAAAACATGTTAAATTCACTCTTTTGTTTTTTAGTTGATCTTGGTTTGATGAAACTTGAAAAATAAATATTATGAATGGATTTGTAATGAAGTTTAAATGGTTTAAGGAGTGGCCTCTTATTTGTTGACTGGGTGCAACAATGGATGTTGCAGGTTGAACAGGAACAAATCAGTTTATTTTGTTTTGTGCGTAAACTTTTAGTTACAATGAAAGTAGACTGGGTAGTAATGTGGCTGCTAACCTCCTATGTTTGTTTCCCGCTTCAAAGAATCTGTCGGAAGAGTAAGACGCAGTGATTAGTGCATGTTTTCTTTGCCAACTGCAGTTAGAAAAAAACTGAGAGTTCATATTAACTGGCTACGACGCTACGTTAGTGTGATAAGCCCAGTAAAGAAGTACAACAAATAAACATGTTACGACGGCCTAAATCATTACATTGTGACCATAAAGAAACTTGTTTATTGAGCTAATGGGTCAAATAAAATCAGAAAGCCTAGATAAATAAAACAGATTTGTTAGTCCACAAAATAAATAGATGATATTAATTTCTTAATCAGAAAGTGACAAGTGTCACAAAATGCCCTATGTAATGTGATGAGGTGGAGGGCTAAGGTGAGATAAAACACTCCTTTATATATATATATAGATATTTCACTATATTGCAATGTAATTTTTTTTTTGAACAACCAATGTAATTTTATTATACAGTGAACCAACAAATCCAACTTCATAATAGAATTACTCTATTTTAGTGTAAAATATAGATGAAATAATAGTGTTCCATTAGAGATGATATGATAGTGTGTGTTTGTTTAACACCAACATCAATGATCAACAATACTCTTTTTGTTTTAGTTTAATTATCGTTGTAAAAATAAATTTTTTATTTCAAAATATTATAATTTCGATATAAAATTTATTGATTTTATGTTTTAATCTATTTTTATATTGGTTAAAAACTAAGAAATATTTTTTTAAATAAGAAATATAAAAGACGTTTATTAGTTTTCTAACATTAAAAGTTAAGAAACGTTTTTTATATTATGCTAAGACATATGTTTGTTAGTTTTAAACATGCTAAGAAATATAAAAGACATATTAAACATGTTTGTTAATTTAAAAGCAATATAAAAGACATACTCCCTCTGATTTTAAAAGATGCATATTCTAGACTTTTCACATATATTAAGAAAACTCATTAAATATGCATTGTTTTTTGTGAATAACAATTTTTCATAACTTTAAACCAATAGAAATTCAATAAATACCATTAATTTTTTTGTAACTTACAATTTTTCATAAAATCATACATTGAAAAAGTAAAAAATGTATCTTTTTGAAACAATTTTTTTTTCCAGAACATACATCTTTTAGAAAAGGAAGTATTAAGCATGCTCTTAGCATTGACATGTGTTTGTTTACCACCAACATGAGTGATCAACATGGTCACTAAATTAATAACACGGTTAGATTAGAAAAGCACGGGGCTTACCTGATTAGTTTCAAAGAAGCTTTCGTCAATCCCAAAAAGTGCCCCTTCCCTTTTGTCCTCTCTTTCTATTCTCCTTCAATTCGTAATGGCTCATTCTCCTAATCGAGGGTGAATTATCATGCACACCCTCAGCTTCTCGAGTGACTTGCCGTGCTTCTTTCGACTGCCTCTTTAATGGCTGGAAACAGACCAACCACACTCATCTGTTTGTTAACTTCACTACAATTTACTTTCAAACCATTGAGAATAGATATATATCCAAAACTGGAAGACTACCTTTCTTTCTCATTTCTGAAATATGAGATCTAAACCAAAAACGTAACTACGACATTCAAAGTTGGGGGTAAGTAAAAAAACACCTAAGAATGTAAGCAACTAGTGGCTAAGAGAGCAAGTAACCCCTTGTATAGGTTGGACAGAGCTTGAAGAATCAAAGCCCTTATCAGAACAGAGAAAGCCATTGTTATGCTGCCATTATGTATCTCCTTTGCATTTTATGTATCTTCCGCTACAGTGTTTTATGATAAGCAACTCCAGATGGAGAAGCAAATCTTGAGATATGATCCCGTAACCGTAGTATAACAGTATTAAAAAATTTAAACTCTATATTAACTGCTAAAGTTCTTCGTTTAATAGCTTTGATGAAAGAAAGAGAGAACTAAATAGTTTAGAGTTTATCAATTCGTTCGATGAGACAAAACTTAAAACTAAAAAGTAACTCGAAAAGCTGTTTATTCAAATTCCAAACATCTCAACAATCGAAAATCATTTCAAGAAGATTGATTTTTACAAGAACGGCCCAACCAATATTAGAAAACCCAGAATCAAGACAAAAAAAAAAAAAAAAGAAGCCTAATTGCTTGTGAATTTGGTAACAGCCTTCGTCCCTTCAGAAACGGCGTGCTTCGCTAGCTCTCCAGGCAACACAAGCCTAACCGCCGTCTGGATCTCCCTAGACGTGATCGTCGGCTTCTTGTTGTACCTAGCGAGCTTCGAAGATTCCTGGGCGAGTTTCTCGAAGATGTCGTTGATGAAACTGTTCATGATCCCCATCGCTTTTCCGGAGATTCCGATGTCGGGATGAACCTGCTTGAGGACCTTGAAGATGTAGATCTTGTATGTCTCGATGCTCTTCTTCGATTTCTTCTTCTTCTTCTCGCTTCCGCCTTCCTTCGAGATCTTCTTCTCCGCCTTTGGTCGCTTCTCCGCCGGGGATTTCTCGGCTGGTTTCTTCTCTGCCGGTTTCTTCTCTGCCGCCTTGGGAGCCATTATCGGTTATGGAGAGAGATTGAAACTGAGATTTGAGAGAGGGTTACAATGTTCAAAGATGCGTCTGTGGAAGAGAAGGGAAGAGCAGGATTTATTTATATAGATACTTGTGGTGGAACTTATTGGCTATGTTGCTTCACGCGGATTGATGACGTGGCGTCATTAGATGATTAAATCAACGGATGAGATCTCTTACATGCACTTATCCTTTTTAAAATAATGGATCAGGGATCTATCTTGATAACTACTATTTTGATGGGCCTTTATATTAGAGGGTCGGGCCCTTATTCGCGTCATTAACATTTTTTTATAGTTCACCTTTTTCACCTTGTTGTTAATACTGAAACTGAGGTTTTCAATACATCTGAAGTACTGGAAAATGAGTGATTTATGAAGCCAACAACATATATAATAAACAGACAAGAGAAGAGTTCAAAGCTTTTGGGATCAATGATCATAACCCTGTAATCTTTGCGCTTTTCATCAATATGTATTGTAAATTTGGATTAAGAACAACGTCGGGTGATTTTTTTATAAAGAAAACAGATTCAACCATGCGTTTACTGGTTTAAATAGGACGGAAGAGAACCAGTAAGTCCACCAACGCGTTATGTTTTGTTGTCCACAAATCTGAAATCTTCCCGAGGAATGTGACCTCTCTCACTGCCACGCTGCTACTAAGAATTTAGGCCCTGACAATTCACATGAACCATGTAAATACGGTGACTGATTAAAATATATTTACGATATGTAAACACAAAATGATCATGGTACAGTTGGAACCAAAGACGAAACAAGAGTACAATCGAGCAGGTACTTGTAAGAAAATCGTTATGAACAGCATATGAAAAAGCAAGAGTAAAACCTAGCATTATATATAAATACCACAAGAGTAGTTTATCACACCGCATGCAAGTCTAACGTTTATTGTCTTTCAACTTTCATTATGTGCTGTTTATATATATGAAGATTTATATACAACACTGGCATTAAGGTTTTTGGACATAGCACTCAAGACCTTATAAGTCAACTACATATGATCTGGTCAAGCATTAATGGCAGTTACCTAACAGAGCTTGCGCCCGTCATTACCAAGCTAACAGCAAACAATCATCCAAAAACATATGAGCCATTGTTATATTTCTCACTCAACTCATCATCTATACATGACCCTGCAAGAGGCTATCCTATCCTATCCTAAGACTTGTACAGAATCAACAGCAGAACACGGGGACTGGGTAGTTAGTGAAGGACGAGTAGGCCCAAGGCCTGCTGTTCAAGGCCCAAGACCAACACAGATCTCTATCCAACGGTGCAGATCTATTCCCTCTCCTCTAAAAAAAAACCAAAAAAATATATATTCAGAATCTTCTTCGTTCGAAAATTCAACGGCCGTCCGGTTAATCTCTATCTCAGTTCTCCGATCAGATCTGGTACTTCTCCTTCGCGATTTGAATTGCTCTCTCTCTCTCTCTCACTCTTTTGCTTAAGTGTCTTTGTAACATTGATTGTTTTGCATTACCAGTTATCTGCTCGCGATGGCTGCTCCTCCTGCTAGAGGTCGGGCTGATTACGATTACCTCATAAAACTTCTCTTGATCGGAGACAGCGGTACGTTTCTTCATCCCCGATCGTAATACTGCATCTTATTCAAAATCGATTTCATATCCTGTTGATCGATACTCGTGATTTGTCCTTGTTTGAAGGATAGGATCGACACGTCAGTCAGTGATTTGAGTTTTTCGATCTTCCATTTGAGAAATTAGGCCTAATGTGATCTCGTAGATTTGAATTTCATCAGCTTAGGCTTTGATTTCTGATAAGAGATATTGAGACTCTACCTAGTTTTCTATTTTGCTTGAGAATCTCAAAACGTATATAGCAACAGTGGATAGGTTAATATGTGAGATGAAATTTTAGAGAAAGAGTCATCGAGACGAGAGTATTGAGGAGATTTTTAAGCCGAAGTTTCTCAACAATTTCGGATTCAGAGTTTAATTTGTTTCCGTTTCGTTCAGTAGATCATTTGTGTGTGTTTCGGATTGAGTATTGTTGAGAGTTTGTGAGGAAATCAATACTAAACTCTATCAGTAACGAACTCTCATTGGATGTTTTTGGGACAAATTGCTTAGAATAGTCAGTAACTTTGTTAGTGTAACGCATACTCCTTTCCTTGAGCCAAATTTGTCGAATACTCCTTGTGTTGATTGCTTTGACTGTTTCACTATGTTCAGTTCATGGATCATTCCAATGGTTTGTGCTTTATCTTCCTCTATTGCTTTTATGGACACATTTCGTGAATGTTACCAGGTGTAGGTAAGAGTTGCCTCCTCTTGCGTTTCTCAGATGGCTCCTTTACCACCAGTTTCATCACAACTATTGGGTATGCTCTTCGTTACATGACTCCTCTTCTCTATGTAGTTGTCTGTGCTTGAGTTTTTGTTGTTGGCAGAATTGATTTCAAGATACGGACTATTGAGCTGGATGGGAAGAGAATTAAGCTGCAAATCTGGGATACTGCTGGACAGGAGCGGTTCCGGACTATCACCACTGGTTTCTCTTTTAATTCCTCTTACTCTTATATATATATATATATATATATTCATTCTCTTTCCTTTCCTCACTATGGTGGGAATCTCACCTATGTGGTTTCTTCTCATTGCAGCATACTACCGTGGAGCCATGGGCATTTTGCTCGTGTATGATGTCACCGATGAATCATCTTTCAACAGTAACTACTTACAATTTGATTGATTCATTTTATTCCTTGTGCAACTAACAATCTCTTCCATCTCTTCACCATTTATTATTTTATAATCAAAATTTATTTGTTCTTTTCTATCCATTGTTTCCAGATATCAGGAACTGGATCCGTAACATTGAGCAGCACGCCTCTGACAATGTCAACAAGATTCTAGTGGGGAACAAGGCTGATATGGATGAAAGCAAACGAGTCTCTTTTTCTCTCTTTTACCTCTTCCCTTGTGTCTTCCTACTAATTTGTACATGATGATTGTGTTTGGCTGATACACTGATTTGTTTTGTTTCCCAGGCTGTGCCAACATCTAAAGGCCAAGCTCTTGCAGATGAATACGGAATCAAGTTTTTCGAGACCGTACGTTGTTACGTGTCAACACATACAGGAAAATGTCCCAACTCGTTTCAGTTTAGCTTACTTTGATGAGTTTGATCTTGCAGAGTGCCAAGACTAACTTAAACGTTGAGGAAGTTTTCTTTTCAATTGGTAAAGACATCAAGCAAAGACTTGCAGATACCGATGCCAGAGCTGAGGTTCGTTGAGCTTTAAAATTTATTTTCACCGTCATTAAGTGGAGCAATAGAGTAATGAGTCGAGAGCTTTAGTAATCATATGATAAGTCCTGGAGTATTAACATTATCGATTTTTATATCATTTTATAGCCACATACAATCACAATCAACCAATCAGACCAAGGTGCAGCAGGGACATCTCAAGCTACTCAGAAATCAGCATGTTGTGGTTAGTAAAAAACGCGTCCACGGCGCCAGTAAAGGAGAGGATCTATGTGCTATGGTGTTTTCTACATATTCTTTATAACTCTTATGTTCAGACTTTAGTACTCATTGCTGGAATCATAATAATTTGTTTGATGAATTTGTGTATACATAGATGACATATAAAAGAATGAAAGTAATGTTTGACAAGAGAAATTACAACTAAATTACAAATCCTAAGTGATATGCACAAATAAAAACTAGTTTACAAACTTAAAATCAGCCAAATTCTTCCCAAACACATATACAAGATCATTCTCCAATGGAGTTAGATTCAAATCCAAGCACTTGCTGGTATTACATCGGTTCAAAACCGGATAAACCGTAGACGAGACAACCGGTTGTTCGGTTCTCATGCTCTCCCTGTGCTTTCTCATGTGACCTCCTAAAGCTTGACCTGTCCCAAACATTTGACCGCAGATTGAACACTTATGCGCAGCATTCTCATTGTAACGATGCTTAACTTGTTCTTGGTCAATACTCAGCTTAGGTTTCTTGTGGCTGGCTCTGTGACCTCCTAGAGCTTGGAACGAATCAAATTTTCGATTACAGGTTTTGCACTCGAATTGGTTATCATTGGTTCTGCTTCGGGTTGATTGCTGTACCTCGATTTGCTTGACCACGAAACTCTGAGATAACATCATGAGACTTTTTACTATGTCTAAATCTGTGATGGATTCTTCGTAGTCGGACCGGTCTCTCTTCATGTTATTTTCGGTTGATTATGTCTTGAGAAGAGAAAAACCAAGATAGAACGAGTGATTTAGGTTTTGGTTGGTTTACCTATTAACAGTTGTAAGAGAATCTTAGTAACGAAGATTAGAAAGTCTTTTATAAGCAAAACAAAGAACGTTTCAGAGATTGTAACTTTCGTATTGGACCCCAAAAAGTCGTTTAAACTCCTATTCAAATAAATTAAGCAGCATTACTGGTTTGACTAAGGACAACATGTTAAATCTATTCGCTACTAGGCACATTTTGATTTCATTTATTAATCAGAAATTGCGTCCAAAAGATAATAAACAAATAATCTTTTGTTTTTTGTTTTTTGTTTTTATAAACAACTAATCTTAAATTCAAATTATAGATAGTTTTATAATCGGTAATTTTTTTATGAAGAATCATGTTGGCAGTTCTACTTACATCCAAATCTACTTGTTTCTAATCGGTAATTTTGATATGAAGAATCATGTTTATGAAGAATCAATTACTTTACGTAATTAATATTAACTCGCATTTTATCACAACTGAATTACAGATCTTTTGCTGTAAGAATATTAAATGAACTCTAAATAAAACAGCTGGTCTAAAGCTGTTTCCACATATACATTAGTTAGTTGCACATTGTTATGTTGTTGGCTTCCAAATTAGTAAGCAAACACGTTATTTTTTTTATTGACTCTGCACCTAAATGAGCACGTTGGTATTTACTTTTGTAAAGTAAAACGAAAAGTCAAATGACTGCATTCTCCAAAAATCAAAATCTGACAACTACTCTTCGGCGGTGTTCAAAAAAAAAGAAAAAAGACAACTATACTCTTCGGCTACACACTCTTTGAACGCGGAATCTATAGACTATACATTATATGTATAATGTAGGGATTTTTGCAAAATTGACCTACAACTTAAAGTCAAACACAAAACTAACCTCCCTTTTTTTTGAAAATTGGTTTTGCCCTATTCACCCCACAAGTTCAAATAATTTACGAAAATGCCATCAATTTTTTTTTTTCTTTTTTTTTCGAAAATGACATTTTTACTCTCTCACCCTCATCATCTTCAAGTAATTACAAGATTGCCATTGTCATCAATACCACAACCACCATGAACAACCAATTTGAAGCTCTTAATGCTCCCAAAATCGATTTACCCTTCTTCTTTTTCCATTCTTGTGAACTAAACACAACATATCTCTCACTTTCTCTCAACAATGAGCTAAAAAAACCCAAGATTTTGATTCTAAAATTTTTATGGTTCATAGAGTCATAGAAGCTAACGATTATGGGTGGGTGACTTTCGTTTGTGATTCTGTGGGCTTGGAGAAGCCTTATGTATGCTAAGGAACTTATCTCACCAATTTAAGGTATGACATCGAGTTTTTTTCCAGATCTGTTCGTCAGACGACTTACTTGGGAAGTCGTCTGGCTGTAGACGACTTACCTTTCAGTCGTCTGGCTGTAGACGACTTACCTGGAAGTCGTCTGGTCAACGCAGAGGTTATTTTTGCAATTGACTTTGAAATCTGTAACCTGAGACGACTGAAAGTTAAGTCGTCTACTATTGTTTGGTTTCAAAAAAAATTCCAAAGAACCTAGACGACTTACATTTCAGTCGTCATAGGTTAGTTTTGCATTTGACTGGATAATTTCAGAAGTTTGACTTCCCCAGACGACTTACATTTCAGTCGTCTGGCAAAAATTAAAATAATAATATTTTTTAAAAGTAGACGACTTAAAGTTAAGTCGTCATAGGTTAGTTTTGCAATTGAAAAAAAAAACTTCAAGATTTAATTATACACAGACGACTTATAATTCAGTCGTCCACCAGACGACTTAATTGTAAGTCGTCCAGGACTTTTTTCCGAGATTCTGGTCAAACCTCGTAAATCCTGGACGACTTACATTTCAGTCGTCTCGTGGACGACTGAATTATAAGTCGTCTGTATATAATTAAATCTTGAAGTTTTTTTTTTCAATTGCAAAACTAACCTATGACGACTTAACTTTAAGTCGTCTACTTTTAAAAAAATATTATTATTTTAATTTTCACTAGACGACTGAAATGTAAGTCGTCCAAAAAGTCAAACTTCTGAAATAATCCAGTCAAATGCAAAACTAACCTCTGACGACTGAAATGTAAGTCGTCTAGCTTTTTTGGAGTTTTTTTTTAACCAAACAATAGTAGACGACTTAACTTTCAGTCGTCCAAAATAACAGATTTCAAAGTCAATTGCAAAAATAACCTCTGCGTTGACCAGACGACATATAGTTTAGTCGTCTAGACAACTTAGATTGAAGTCGTCCGCGTCTTCTCCACTAGTTTTTAAGTCTTCTACATTAGTTTTTGAATAACTTGTATTTTTAAGAGTGATAAGTAACTTCAAGATATGTAAAACTCATATTTACAAAATATGTTCTCTTCCTTAGTTTTACTAAATTTGACTAAGTTTTTCAATGCAAACTTATAAAAAATATGATATGCTTTGACTAGTTACTATTGTTTGTTTCCATCTCTTACCAACATTCTTGTTTATTATGATGAGAAAAAGGCCATTGGAGTTTATTATTGCATATGAGAGATCCAAAGATAAGAAAAAGGCTACTGAAGTCTATTATTTCATTGATTTGTAAATGTGTAAACACATTGTTAGCACATTTAATACATCTTGGAAAACATTATTACTGATTTTACAAAAAATTCACAACTAAAAGAGTATACATGCAATTCACAAAACAGACCACAAACAAAACTATTATAGATCATTCATCTACAAAGACAAGCTTGGATTCCACTTGAGTAGACAAGACCAGACAACTTTTAAGAAGTCCAGACGACTTCTAAGAAGTCCAGACGACTTCCAGGAAGTTCAGACGACTTTGCCAGAAGACTTTTAGGAAGTTCAGACGACTTCCAGACGACTTTACAGGAAGTCCAGACGACTTTTAGAAAGTCCAGACGACTTCCAGACGACTTCCAGACGACTTCCAGACGACTAACAAGTAAGTCGTCCCAGAAGTCTTCCAGATCTGAAAAACCTGCATTTTAAATCCAGATCTGAAAAACCTGCATATTCAAAAACGTTCAAATGGCTTAAAAACAGAAAAAATGAATGGAAGATTAGATAAATCTACCTTTACAGAACACACAAAAATACATATCAAAAAATAATTGATCTACCTTTAAATTAGTGGAAGATGAGTACCATCTAATTAAAAACCTGCAAAAAAAAAATAGATTAGTAACAAAGACATGAGACAAAATTGAAAAATTCATATAAAGTTTGGTGTTTTCAAGTCAAAGAGATTAGAGTGGGTTTGGAGAGTTTTAGTTTGGGAAAAAAGTAAGAACTTTATACAACAAGAAGTTACCAAATGAAGAAAAATCAGACATAAGAACTTACCAAAACGCTCAGAAAAATCCAGACAACTTCCTAGAAGTCCAGACGACTTCCTAGAAGTCCAGACGACTTCCTGGAAGTCCAGACGACTTCCTGGAAGTCCAGACGACTTCGTGGAAGTCCAGACGACTTTGTCAGAAGACTTCCAAGAAGTCCAGATGACTTCCAGACGACTTCCAGACGACTAACAGGTAAGTCGTCCCAGAAGTCTTCCAGATCTGAAAAACCTGCACATCAAATCCAGATCTGAAAAACCTGCATATCCAAAAACGTTCAAATGACTTAAAAATAGAGAAAATGAGTGGAAGATTAGATAAATCTACATTTATAGAACACACAAAAATACATATCTAAAATTAATAGATCTACCTCTAAATTAGTGGAAGATGAGTACCACTTGATTAAAAACCTGCAAAAGAGATAGATTAGTAAGAAATACATGAGACAAAACTGAAAAATTTATATAAAGTTTGGTGTTTTCAAGTCAAAGAGATTAGAGAGAGGTTGGAGAGTTTTAGAATGATGAACATTACATTTTTGTTGCAGCCATTTGAGAGGAGGAGAGAGAATGTGTAAATTTTTCTTTATATAGGGAGACAAAAAATCCAATTAGATTAAATATTTTTGACTCAGACGACTTCCTGGACGACTTACATTTCAGTCGTCTGGTGAAGAAATTAAAACAGACGACTTACATGTAAGTCGTCCAGAAGAGTTTAATATTTTTAGCGGGAAATTAAATATTTTTAGCGGGAAACTAAAATAGAAGACTTTCCAGACGACTTACAAGTAAGTCGTCTGGACGACTGAAATATACGTCGTCCGGGTAAATTATTCAACAGACGACTGAAACTTTCCAGACGACTTACAAGTAAGTCGTCTGGACGACTGAAATATACGTCGTCCGGGTAAATTATTCAACAGACGACTGAAATATAAGTCGTCCACACCCTAAACATAACCCCTAAACTTAATTATCTAATTAAACACTTCATAAAACCAAATCAAACTTGAAAAGTGTTTACTATACACAGAAATAAACACATATAAGTGAAAACTAATTTTTGAAAAAAACATTTTAGTTTTCCAAAATCTAACCCTAACAATACATACAATACTACAACATATGTTTGCCAAACTCCTAAACCAAAGTATTTCATGATTCACTACTTCCACTCATCTATCTTCAAAACAAATCAATTTTATCATATCTTAATTTATATCAGTTAAAACTGTTTATAATTACTTGATTTTTATTTTTTAAGCATCAAAATATTTTTTTACAAGATTTATAAATTATTTTTAAAGTAAACTGGTACCAGACGACTTACACTTCAGTCGTCCAGACGACTTCCAACATCTCAGACGACTCAGACGATTTACTGGGGCTATATTCGTAAAAATGGCTTCTGTTTTTTTGTTTGGTCACAAGGGGCTGAGCTGTAATTTCACTAGGCTTTTAGGTTAGTTTTGCATTTGATTCAAGTTTGAGTATAGGTTTGGGATTAAAATCAAGTTGTGGGTTAGTTTTGGCAAAAACCCCTATAATGTATTACGTATTGGAAGTCTACACTGCATGCATGCATGCGTAAATATCGTCATCAGTGATGGAATCATGGCATTGGCAGCGGCTAAACAGGATTAAGATGATGGAAGACTTTTAGACTTAAGAGTTGAAATTTGAAAGTCAACTGGATTTTTATTTGGACAAACGAGACATTTGTAGATAGCTCACGTTTTGTTATAATCCACTCACAGATTAATTCCAACTTCTAATAGGTATTTGTTTTTGCTCTCCGCATTAGCATTTGGTATTACTGACCTCTTTTTCTTTATGTATCACTATCAGCATCACTGTAATAAATAAGCTTTCAAGTAGATAGTTTACGTTTACACGAAACATATATCCAAGATTTTGTTGTCAGAAATTCGGTGATTTTGTCTCAATTGGATTTAGTACGATGCGACTCGTATTTGTTTTGGATCTAAATACAGATATTGAGAGACCTATCTACACCTTTCTCTGCTTTAAATGATGCAACAATTTTTTAAAACATTAAATTTTGTTTAGATAACTGATTTACCTTAAAATATATTTTTTTTTCAAATAAGCCATAGATATTGAATTTTAACTTTATATATGATCTATTTTATGAAAATATAACTTAAATACAATACAATAGATAAAGAGAAAAAGACTAGGATAGCACCAAACCAAGTTTTTGTTCCCAAAGTAGCACTCAAGGCTCAAAGTCACAAAAATAGGTTTCATTAAAGAGGTAAATATACACTTATACCCTTGGGTTAATTAATCCAAACCTTAGGGTTTAGAGTTAAGGGGGTGGGGTTTTGGAATTAGGGTTTAAAATTTTATAAAAAATAAATACTAAAATAAAAAATAAAAATTTATAAAACAGTTTCAAAAATTATTTTTAAACTATAAAAAGAAAATTTGAAAAAAAAAATAAAAAAAAATTCAAAATTTTTTTTTAAAAAAAATTATAAAAATTTCGAATCTGAAAACATATAATCTGAAACTATAAATTTTTTTTTAATTTTTTTAATTTTTTTATTTTTTTTTATTTTTTTATTTTTTTTTATTTTTTTATTTTTTTTTTTATTTTTTTATTTATTTTTGTTTGTTTATTTAATTTAAACCAAGGATATTAGGGACATTTTACCCTTTAATGAATGTCATTTTTGTGACTTTCTCCTTCTAGTGCTCTTTTTGTGACATAAACTTCAAAAGGTGCTATTATTGACAATTGCCCATAGATAAATGATGTGGAAGTGTTTTTATTTCAGTGGTTTGAATAAAAGTTTCCATATCATGAGTGAGTGCGCCAATTTGTAAATCAATGAAAAAAAACTTACAAAACATCTTCACCATAGTACAAAAAGTGTTGTGATGCATGAATTTAGTAAAAAAACGTTATAAAGTAGCACAATTAGACGTGAATTTTCATAAAATTAGTAAAAATTGTTGATTATAGAAATCGTCTATGCAAGATTTTTATAGTTTGTAATAACTTAATTAATAAACATTAAAACTTGATCTCGATCCAGTGGCATCGCTTATGACTTTTGATAATAGTCTGCACATGTACAAGTTTAACCTTACCGGTAAGCAGAGTGAGTGAGAGAACAGTGTTTTAAATCTATGAACATAAACGCACATACTCAGAAGGTTTGGAATTTTACTCTGAAACCCCGAAAACAACACAAGTACATAAACAATATCCATGAATCAGTTCCAATGAAACACAATCTTAAGTCTTAACAAGGGTGAGAGACAAGTCAATGACCGTGAACACTTAGAGCAGTGCTGATCCGTAGAAGACAGCTTCCGCAGGACCCGTCATGTAGATATGGTTGTCCTCCTGCCTCCACTCTATCTCCAGTGGTCCGCCCGGCAGATCCACCGTGCATTTCTGTTTCACCATGACCAATACAAAGCTCGAGGTTACATATCCCATGCAGCAAATCTCAGCTCGTGATCCCAAAAAGATTAAGAACGCATAACTCTTTACTGATAGATATAACAAAAGGAATACAAGGTTCTTTCTCCCACAAGAGATCAACTCTTGCCAAAAGATCCGGAAAGGATCCCAACACGGTGTATAACCCTTGTCCCCTCGGCTAAACCTATGATTAAGAAAACAAACTCCCTCCCCGCTACTTCACAATTCACATGTGTGAACTGTGAAGCTTATTTAAACTCAAATGTGCATACAAAAAGGAAAACCAATCAGTTTATCTAGCACAACGTCGGTTTCTCTAAACTATCATGCTTCATTTCATGTATATATTATATGGAAGACTAGGAGCTGCATACTATTGTATAATCTGATCATATTATCAAATTACGAAACTGGTATCCAGTTCTTTTAGTTCTCAAATTCGAAACTTACCCTGTTGGCTCGACCTTCAAGGACTGCTGCAACAACCAGAGCGCAAGCTCCAGTTCCACATGCCAAAGTTGCTCCTGCAGTATGTTTAAGCTTTTAAGGAAACATAGAGTGCTGATAATTTGACAGAGAAGTTAGTTTGAACGATTAGGTGACCTGCTCCGCGCTCCCAGACACGCATTTTCAAATGAGAACGTGACAAAACTTCCACAAACTCTGCAGATAAAACGCAAAGAATTGTAAGACAACCGTAAGAGATATAAACTCAAGATACGATAGAGAATTAATCTCCACAAACCTGTGTTAGTTCGAGCTGGAAACATTTCATGATGCTCAAACTTTGGACCAATCTCTTGCAAGTTTAAATCATCAACCTTCAGATTCTGGTTTGACACAAGAGTAAAATTACAAACGGTGAGAAACTCCATACGTCGAAGAATAATAAGAGTCTAGGAACGCAAACCAACGCACCGGTCCACCCTTTGTACCAAACGTGATACAGTGAGGATTGCCCATACTAACACAAGTCACATTCCAGGTGACTCCATCAACAACTAGTTCCGCCTGAACAACAGCTTCACCTTTGGTCCCAGGCAACTTGGTGGGCACATCTTGTGCTTTTAGAATCGGTATCCCCATGTCAACCTTAACCTGTTCAATCACAATCCAGTAAACAACGAGATAAAGAGCCCATCATCCAAATGATTTTACCTGTCCATCATCTTGAATTTCAGGAACAATCAGGCCAGCTCCGGTATGCATTGTAAAACTACCCAAAAAAGACATCAGAGAGATTAATAGCAAGCAAGTATGACTAATGGTCAGAACATGTTTCTGCGATACAGATAAAAAAGATACCTATGCTTCCCCTGCAAGTTCTCAAGCTCAGCAATGAACCTTGCAAAGCATCTAACTCCATTACCACACATCTACAATAACAAAACCAAAAAGCCGTTGACTTTCAAGAACTCACTCAAAAACATATCTTATCGCAAAAAAGGCCCACCTCTGGTTCACTTCCATCTGAATTGAATATCCTCATTGTGTAATCAGCACCATTGACTCCCGGCATTGCAAAGATAACTCCATCAGCACCAACACCGAAGTTCCGATCGCAGAGCTTCGCCGCCTGCTCTTGAGTGATCTTAGGTTCCGATGAGTCTCTGTTATCCACCTGACAAGAAAAGAAAAGTCTTCATCTTTTGAAACCGTGCATTGGGATTGGAACCGTGTATTGACGGAAACTAAAGTTACCAAAATGAAGTCATTGCCGAGACCGTGATACTTCACGAAATGGAGAACTTTTTTGGACTCTCTGTTCTCGAGAAAACTCGCCGGCGTTATTTTCTCGGCGGTGACGGCGTCCATTGAGGAGGAGGAGGAGGCTGCAGACACGCGAAGCCTAGCGCTCCCAACGCGATGTTCTCTCTCGATGGAACGGAGAGAAAGAGAAGAGACGGAACCTAGCTTCCTGGAGAAGGTGTTTGAGAGTAGGCGCGTTTGCGGCGCGACGGAGACGGTGTTAACGGCGGCTATCTCCATTGTTGCTTCTGACTTTTTTCTCTCTCTCTCTGTTGCAACTTACTCCTTATTGGGAGTATTTGAAGAGAACATCGTGATGTTTTGACGTTTGATGACTAAACTCTGCGTTGTCTCTTTACTTGGACATCATAAACTTCATGTCGTTTTTGTAAGTCAGATATTTTTTTTAAAGGCCCGGTAACAGAAGCCCACTGAAAACTTTGTAAAGCCCATCTCTCTCTCTCCTTCGCCGTCTCCTACCTCTTCCTTCTCTCTCTCATCATTTCGTTTCAGTCTCTGTCGCTGTCAAATATTTTCCCCTGAGATTTTTGATTCGCCAGCTACAATTGAGTGAAGATCATTCCGTATCTCCGATCTAAACTCCCGTAGATTCAATCTTTGAGAGAGATAGAGATTTACGGTTAGTTTCTTTGCTGCATTACTTTATGCTTTTTTTATAGATTATTTAGGGTTTTCGAATTTCAGAATCTAATCTCCTTAATTCGATTCGAATTCATCCACAATCATCCCTTGGGTTTTTGATTTCAGCTCAGGATTTGCAATTATAATAATAACCCATTAATGCAAAGCAGTGTGCATCGTGAGAAAGCTAGCTCGATCGCCATGATCTTGGAAACTCGGAGGAACGTTGAGTTCCCACATAGGAACGTCGATAAGCGTCCGAGGAAACGGCCTCGGTTAGCTTGGGATGCTCCTCCTCCTCTTCCTCCACCATCCTCGGTAACGACTTGTCCACATATATATCAAAAAGCTATTCTTTTACTCAATTGGGACTGCTTAAAAAGTTTCCATCTTTTTTTTTGTTTTTGTGTTTGCTCGAGCTAAGTCTTTGCATCTTCTTTTCAGGTGTTTCATCCTCCGTTGTACTATGGTCCTGAGTTTGCGAGTGGAGTAGTTCCCAGTTTTGGTTACCCAAACATGTTTTATAACGGCCTTCCTCGTCAGGGCTCTCCTCCCTGGAGACCAGATGATAAAGACGGCCACTTTTCCTTTGTGGTTGGAGACACTTTAACTCCACGATGTGAGTCTTTCGTCATCTTATCTGTTTCATCATCAACCCTATCCATGGATGGAGGTTAACTGCCCCTCTTCTGTTGTGAATGCAGATCAAATCCTCAGCAAAATGGGTGAAGGTTAGTTTACCTCTCTGGATATATGTTTTTTTCTTCTCTGTTCGGTATGGAGAAGATTAGTAATTTCATCATCAAATGGATTGTATTCTTGCAGGTACATTTGGACAAGTACTGGAATGTTTTGATGATAAACACAAAGAAGCTGTGGCGATTAAAGTTATACGGTCCGTACCCAAGTATCGTGAAGCTGCCATGATTGAAATTGACGTGCTGCAAAGGCTTTCAAGGCATGATGTTGGTGGTTCTCGGTAAGGATATTTCTTTCCTCTTTCTATAATTCGTGGTTAGTACTTTATTGCATTTTGGTATAAGCTCTTCCATTCCTTGCAGTTGTGTGCAAATACGGAATTGGTTTGACTATCGTAATCATATTTGTATTGTAAGTACTTGTTACCTTTTGTTTGATAAGTTTGAGATCAGAAGAACTTGCGGATGGGTTTAAATGGTTTCAACAGGTATTTGAGAAGCTTGGACCGAGCTTATATGACTTTCTCCGCAAAAATAGTTACCGTTCATTTCCTATTGACCTTGTTCGGGAGCTTGGCCGACAACTTTTGGAGTCTGTAGCATGTGTGTGGACTATTCTTTACCCATTCTTCTATATAGTTGTCCATTAGTGCTAAGAAATTTAATCATTTTACTTTCTGAAACTTTTTGATATAAGACTTAAGCATTAGTAGTAGTTAGTTATTCCTTAATCCAAATTGCTCCAACTGCAATGTCTTGAGATTTTTGTTTACCATACCAGTGTACTCAGACTTTGTTCATTCTTTTGACAGATATGCACGACTTGCGGCTGATTCACACAGATTTGAAGCCGGAGAACATTCTTCTGGTGTCGTCTGAATATATCAAAATACCTGATTATAAGGTGAGTATTCAATCATCTCCAAGCTAAACGCATCTAGGTTCATGGCTTATGTGATATGGATTCATGAAGGAACTTGTATAACTCAATTTGGTTGACTTTGTTTCCTTTGTGCTCATGAAAATCTAGTTTCTATCACGACCCACGAGAGACGGTTCATACTTTAAGAATCTGCCAAAGTCAAGTGCCATCAAGCTCATTGATTTTGGAAGTACAACGCTTGAACATCAAGACCATAACCATATCGTATCCACAAGGCATTACCGCGCACCAGAAGTTATCCTAGGTAAACTTTTATGACTTTTAACTATCTGTATAAATAATATTTTGTTTGCATAGCTGTCGATATTTAATATATTGAAACATTATCGCAGGGGTTGGATGGAACTATCCATGTGACCTGTGGAGTATCGGTTGCATACTTGTTGAACTTTGTTCGGTGAGTAACTTTCTCTCTTCATGTTATTCTGTACACCAGTATTCATATCTCAGCAGATGTTTCTTGTGTATGAATTCTTGCAGGGAGAGGCACTTTTCCAAACGCATGAAAACTTGGAGCATCTGGCCATGATGGAAAGGGTCCTAGGACCATTACCGCCTCATATGGTGCTGAGAGCCGAGTAAGAACAAGAAGTTCATCCAGAATGAAATTGAAAACTGTTAGTTTGTTATATCAAAATCAAAATTGTTCTTGCAGCCGGCGCTCTGACAGATACTTCAGACGAGGCGCAAAGTTAGACTGGCCTGAAGGTGCGACATCAAGAGACAGCTTAAAAGCAGTGTGGAAACTTCCCCGGTTACCGGTAAATAATTTCTCAGTAACTTCGGACTTGACATTGGCTGCTCTGCAACGTTGAAATTAGTGACACCATTGTTTTTGCAGAATCTGATAATGCAGCACGTGGATCACTCGGCGGGTGATCTGATAGATCTGTTACTAGGGCTGCTGAGATATGATCCAACGGAGAGGCTCAAGGCAAGGGAAGCACTGAACCATCCCTTCTTCACAAGAAGCCGGGAACAAAGTATTCCCTTTAACCAAAACCCTCATCCATTTTTATATAACCACAAGAACTAAAAAAAAAAAAAAAAGAAGAAACTGCAGATTAATGTTTGCATAAAAATCTGCAGTTTCTGGTTTATATCTTCATGTATAGAAATGAAAAAAAAGAGAGAAAGTCATTTCCCTTGCTTGTTTTTTCAGTCTGTTGTTGTGTTTGTTTCTTGTGTTCATCTTCCGACCACGACCAAGGTTGTCGTTCGGTGGCTGTTTGAAAAGAGTTATTACAGTTACTTTACACCTCAAAGTCAGTGTGATAGTCAGTGTGTTCATCTTGCATATTATGCAGCTTCATGATGTCTGGGTGATTGAATGCGACAACTATCAACAACTCTTTATACAAGTTGTAGTAGAGAAAGAGATCCAAACAAGTATCCGATCGAAACCTATATTAGGGCCCGTATGGATCCGTTCAGCGGGAAACTGAGGCCCACGAGAGATAAAACGGTGGCGTATTACGGATGGAAAAGCTTCATCATCTTCTTCCTCAGCTATCTCCTTACTGAATAGGGTTTTGAAGGGACAAGGTTTATCTCGATAATGGAGTCTCTGGGAAGATTACAGCCATTTCACCTTTCCTTCCCGAAACACCCATCATTTCCCCCCTTCAGACCATTAATCCGACCAAACTCCTCTTTCAAACACACTCCAATCAAAGCTTCCTCCTCCAAATCCCAAAACCCTATCACCCCTCTCCACAAGTCCACACCTTTCCGCCTCTTCAAGTCCACATGCATCACTCTAACAACCGCCGCCGCCCTCCTCTTCGTCAACCTCCGGCTCAAACCTCCGGCGATTGCAGCTCCCGTCGCGCCTCCTCCGTCAACGGAAAGCAAAGAACACATGACCTTGGAAGAAGAGGAGAGAGCGCTTGAAGAGCATTTAGCAACTCACCCTCCTGACGTAGACTCTCTTCGTTCCTTAATGGAGGTAAAGATCAGATCTCGAAAACTCACAGAAGCGGTAGAAGTAGTCGACCGTTTGATCAAACTAGAACCAGAAGAACCAGAATGGCCTGTCCTTAAAGCTAACATCTTTACATACAGTGGAGAGATAGACTCAGCTACAGCTTCATTCGAAGAGATTCTTGCTAAGGACCCTCTTCGCGTCGAAGCTTATCACGGCTTGGTCATGGCTTACTCAGATGCAGGCCTGGACTTGAAAGAGGTGGAGAGTAGAATCGAAGAAGCAATGCTGGGATGCAAGAAGGAGAATAATCACAACGATTTTCGAGATTTTAAGCTTCTTTTGGCGCAGATTCGGGTGATTGAAGGGAAGCATAGTGAAGCATTGAAGCTTTATCGAGAGCTTGTGAAAGAAGAGCCAGGAGATTTCAGACCGTATCTTTGTCAAGGAGTTATATACATGTTGCTGAAGAAGAAAGATAAAGCAGAGGAACAGTTTGATAAGTTTAGAGAACTTGTGCCTGAGAATCATCCTTACAGAGAGTATTTCATGGATAATTTGATTGCTTCCAAGCTTTTCTCAGAGAAGACGCAGCGCGAGATGGCTGGATCAGAGAGTTGATTTGTTTTGGTGGATCATATTGAGATGAATAATGTTTAGTTGATTTTGATGCTTTCTCGTAGATGTTTGTTTAGTTGGTTTTTACAAGGATCATAAGTTGAACACTTGGATTTGAATCACAATCTCCTGTGCACATGGTCTAGACGATGCTTAGATACATCATTGTTCATTATCTTGAAAATAAACAAAACTAGTTGGCAAAACTAGTTTACTTGACACATGGTCTAGATGATGCTTAGGCATTGTTCATTTGCTAGAAAAGTACTCTATGACATAAGACTAGTCACTCATTTCATCTGGGACGCTCAAATCTTCCATTGAGTGGAGAAGAGAAGCTGAGATGATGTGTGAATCCTAGACCAGAGGTTCTAACTCTTTCGTCGTCTTATTTTCTTTATGGTTGCATGTTGTTACTAGTCCATCAACACACATGTAACTTTGGGAATCATTGGAATGTTTGTTCAAACAGTATCCGAATCTCTTGTTCTAATTGGATCCAAAAACTCGAAAATAGCTAAAAATATTCAAATACCCCAAATTTAATCCAAAATCTGTCGAAACTACAAAGACATTTACCCGAATACCCGAATTGTATTTCTGAAAATATGAAATTTTACCCTAAACTTGAGACCATGACCGCAAACTTTAACCTGAAAAATATACTATAATACTCAAACATAACTAATATATACAGGAAATTTTGAGTATTTCAAATATTTGATGGGATCTTGGGTAGGACATAGACCTGAAACAAGATATGTATGTAAATTATTTTACCTAATAGGTATTTTATCTTAGACTTGGCCGAACAGAACATATAATTTTTGATCTGTTCTGATTCGGGTTTTGTGAGAGTAGAATGCTCAATCCTGTGAAAAACTAACATGTATTTAAATCATAAACTACAATGTTTCAAAATCAATGTTCTTAGTTCTTACTATCAAACCGAAACTCTAATGCTTTTATTGCTTGAATTCCTGGTTGTGGATAATGATCAGGTAATATGCCTAGAATGGCCAAGTCGTGATTTATAAATGAGTCATAAGTATGATAGAGATCTCCTTCCTCTATGAAGTTGTCATATCTGGACCACATTTTTGACAATCACAAACGATGATCTTCTTCATCTTTTTCTGTAGTTGAAGTTTATAAATGCTATGTTCAATAGCCCATGTTCGTGCTTGATTTTTTGCCTAAGTTAGGTCCCCACAATCCCATCAACCGATAGAGAAATTAGTCAAATGATTGATTCATTTGGTTGTCTGAACATTGATTGAAATGTTTCGGTTAACAAAAAACTAATTAGACAAAAACTTTTAAGTGAAGCAGGATCTGTGTTTCGGTAGTGATTAACTTAAGGGCAAAAGCCTAATACGGTGAAACCACCAGGGTTCGAATCATGGTCACTGAGAAATTAATATTTCGGCATCACCAAGGATATGAGACTGACACGAGACAATACATGACTAGTTTGGACCACTTATGTGGAGCTAGAATACCCTTATATAATTAGAAGAAGAAAAAAATTTAGGTGTATGATTTTTCATAGTATTCAACCGTAGGATTCTGTGAACAAAGTGACGTCCTCAAATTTGTTGATGTGTTATTACAACATTTATTCTCATAGAAAGGACAATCTTTATTTTTAAAAATTGTGACACAACAGCAAGTTAGATTGTAACATTTGTAACTTTACTTTTATAAATTAAACTTTTTATGAAGTATAGTAATAACTCATATCACAATTAAATTGAATAATATAATATTATTATTAATAAAATTCTAAGTAATTTACTTACAAATATATTAAAGTTTTAGGTTTGATGTTTAACAGAAAAAAAAAACAAAATTTATCCAAAAAACATTATATTTAAAAATGCAAATTTTATCAAATTTTATTAAACTTAGATAAACTCAAATTAAAATTATGTTAAATCAGATAAAATTAGAAGTGATTAATATTATCTTTTTACAAATTGATGAAGCTAGAATCGTAAAAATGATATATTATATTTTTGTTTATAGACTATCTCTAATGTATTATGCTATTTTTACTATAATAGAGATGCGTTTTGCTCTAATGTATTTCTCTAAATAGTAATCCCTACATATAAATTAAAACTAGAGGAGTGTTATTTCTTCTTTTGTAGATAGAGAAAAAAATAACACTATTTTACAGGAAAAAATAGAGCTGAAATAGAATAATTTTGTTTTTAAATGCTATTATAGAAGCAAAATATAGAAATTGGTTGGAGATACTTTTTTGTAGAAAAATTATTTTCAAACCATTATTCTTATCCTATGTCAACCACTTAATAAAATATTATTTCGTTTTATAACATGTATATATGGTCCTAACCATTGTAGATTTAGGATCTGAATGGTAACCACGGTTTTAATAATATAAGCGCTGCAAAACTAAAGTGCAGTATGGTTCAACTACGGTTTACGGGATAAATGCATATTTGATGGAAAAAGTAGAGTGATTTTGATAGAAAAGTAATGTAAAAAAAATATATTAATATGTTTAAAAATTAAATTTGTTTGCTTAGTGATAATGTCATAATATTTTTTTAAAAAATTGAAATAGAAAATCTAGTATATATATATTTGTTAATATAAATTTAAAAGAAATACCTTAGAATAGCACTAAAAAAGTTTTTGCCACAAATATAAACTTTAAGGATCAAAATGACCAAAATATTTCATTAAACAGGTAAATATACATTTATACTCTTAGAGTTAACTAATTTAAACTTGTTTAGACTCAAGGGGTGGATATTTGGGATTAAAATTTAAAATTTTATAAAATAAAAAATTAAGTTGAACAAGTAATTAATCACATTGTCGTCTTCCTCCTCTCGCCTTTTCTTCAACTTTTTCACAGTGGTTTGTTTCACTTCTACTCTGAGAGCATCTCCAATGTAAAATTCCATTTTTTCCTCCAAGATGGAGTAAAAGTGAAAATGAAGTAAAATTGCTCCAACCCTACTCTATTTCACACTCCATAATGGAGTGATGAACAAACAAAAAATAGTTTACTCCATTTATAGAATAAATTTCATTATGGAGTGAGATATGGAGTTGGGTTGGAGCATTTCTTACTCCATATTCACTTTTACTCCATTTTAGAGGAAAAAATGGAGTAGGGATGGAGATGCCCTCGTAACAAATTTAGTAGCTTGGATTTTAGTAAAACGACATACTTCTCTTTTATTGATATTAGATATTATTCGGGATGCATCTGAATCATTAAGCTGTTATTATAACAACATCAAACCACGTTAAACTCTTTTCTGTCAGACTACGACTTTACGGTAGACAATATAATCACGACACATATGTCATCTAAGCTAAAAGTATATGAGACTTCAGCGAATGACTAAACTTATAGTATATAATGTAAAACCCTTGTAATCTAAAGCGACCATTGGAGTAATGGCAACGTACCAGGCTACCACCAATGCACCAACTTAGTTACTTTCGTTTGATTATTTTAAATTTTTGATGTAAAAATATTGATTTGTAAAATATTAACCCCCCTTAGTATTCAAAGTTCAGTCTTGTAAAAAAAGGTTTAGTCTCTTCAGTGAGTAGCAAGCTAGTTGATTTGTAGTTAATTTAGAAATATTGGTATTTTTTTGTCAACTAGAAATACTAAGATTAACATATAAGTATTGGCATTCTCACTGAAAACATGGACACGACAGAAATAAATGACTGTTTAAAGATAAAAATTTTAAAAATAATTTCTATTTCAAAAACATTTTTACAGAATTTTCAGATACGATATTTTACTGCTGTTTGAAAGTAAAAAAAAAAAACAATTAAACCACACTGAAGTTTATTCTTTTAACATCAACTTCGTTTCTTGATATGAATTCAGATGCAAAAGTTGGTACAACGAGACTATAGTAACGTTAGGTAAGATCATCTGTACAAACATATACATACATAAATAAGTACAACAAATACATAAATACAACAACCCATATAAAGAAGTGAATTTAGTTACACTCTGCTCTCGATACGAAAGCCTTATTTCTTTTCTTTCTTTTTTTGAACTGAAAAAGCCTTAATTCACTGAAGAAATTCCCAAATCATTTAATATTTACGAACATTTTCTCTTGCACCGTTTCATTGCTTCTTTTATACACCGATTCTTCTCTTCTTTGTTAGCTTGATATTCTTGGATTTTAGATCGGCGGAAAAATATATCACTAGAAACTGGAGAAATATAATCGTTGGAAGAAACACATCACTATAAACCCATAACTGCCGTTAGAGACGTTTATGAGTAAAGCGATTAGGAATTTCAAAGTATATAATGTAATAGATTTCCTTTATCCACTTTTCACATATTTTGCTAAAATTTATTCTCATGCCATTAACTTGATTTGTAAAGATTCTAGCATAATAGTTACATACAACAAAATCTAACAAGATTCTGAGTGTTCGAAAAGAACAGATTATGTTTGTCACATTTAGCAGATTATGTTTGTCTTGTTCTTTTCATGGAGGATGGACGTTTGACATTAATAAGCAAAGACAAATTCCGTGACATGACAGATATAAAAATGTTATCTATTTACAGTAAACGTAATCGAAAATTACTAAAATGTTATTTTAATGTGAATCTCATCAAAACTCTAGTCCTATATTTTTTTTTTGCCAAGTCATATATCTTTTGTTTTGATTAACAATTTTTCTTTGGAGTATATGGTTCAGTTTATTTCTTACCTTACTATATTTTCTAGCTGACCCTAACTAACATGATCGAAAGCATTAACCGCTATAATAGTGTTAACGATCAGCGATTATCACATAGGTCAAGGAATCTGCTTTACTTTTCTTTTTCTTGTCTTTTTTTTTACAGTTTTTCTTGTTACCGTTTAATTTTAATTACTTTTTCTAGGCCTGAAAACTTTTTCATAATTAGATATTACGACTTGCTTACATACTATTTAAGATGGATTATTTACTGCGATACTTTATTGACTTGCGAGTACTGGTTTACTAACAGAATCTTAGGTTTTCCATGCAGCTGAGCTGTTCTTAGGTTACACCCTAAACATTGATTTTTATCAACAACGTTTTCTCAAAACAGTCAATAAATTATACTATGACAGATTCTGAACTTTTTTATTTTATACTTGTTTTACGAATATTTTGACGAACTTATAGAATAGATGGCCAAGTTTTTTACGAAGAAACCGTTTTGTTTTCTTTACTTAACAAGATAAATACCAATTCAATCCTTTCTTGCAGCTTTGGAAACATTCCAAATTAGTGCAGTGGTACCTTTACACAAAAGTTAGAAAACGCATGTTATTTCGAATTACCAAATTAAAAAAAATTCCAGTTTCCTTTTTCAAAAAAAAAAAACTTCAGTTTTTATTGATTGTAAAAATAACAATCATAAAAGTAATGATTACGTGTGTAGGCTAGGCACATAGGCAATATATCATCTATACCATAAATCAAGGGAGATATGTGAATAAAACGAAAGTTAAAGATTCATCTGCTTTCAAATTTGTTCTTTTCCGTCTGATTTTGAATATATATTTTCATACATATGTATAAAATTAGTATTCTTCTCTATTTTTGAATATATATTTTCATACATAAGAGATCAGCAGAAATAATTTTGTCAGTGTTAGTTCTGAAACAGTAAACCCAGTTAATGAATGCATAGTGAATGTGCTACTTGTAACAATTTGCAATTAAATCATTAGGATGAAACACCAATACTATAGTAGTTAATTTATAATCTAACCGATACGAAGTAACTTTAACGGCTTCTTTCTGGGAAAATGTTTCAGTCATTAAACCTATTTTGAGCAATGTGTCGGATTAATTACCTGGATAGCGAAGGCTGCAAGGATCTTTGTCGTTTTCTAGCTATTCATATTTGGCGAGCTCAAGAACTACTTCCTTAATTTGTCAAAGTTTATAAGTTTAAACTTTTCCTGTAAGCACATACTAGTATAGTATTTAAGAAGACTTCTAGGTACATGACTTGGATTAGAGGTAATATAAACGTTAATACTATAAAATATCTTTGCTTAAAGTAGGAATCGAATTTTCAGTTGAGCTTTAACAAACTACGTAGTTTTCTACTCTATAACTAGTGCACAACTACAATTATGCTACATATAATTGACATGTTAGAGGACAACAAAATCTATCTTATGAATTCGAGTGAAAACATCTTAAACTATTTTTTTAACTAAAGAAGAAAAAATGTTGTCCGACTTTAGCAAAGTTAAAATAGATAAATTTCGATTCAGTTCAACTTATAATCCCAATAAATAGAGTATATATTGGAACCAATCCTTTTTTATGACTCTAATTAATAAGGCTGATAAGTTTCTGAAAGGATGATATGTGATCAGGGCTACTAAATTAAAAGGCTAAACAAAAGCGATGCGTGTAAAATGAATACTCTGGCTCAACATGCAAGAATGTTTTTAAGCAAAAAAAAAAACATGCAAGAATGTCTCGCCAATAAGCCTTATCCTTTTTTCGTACGTTTATTTTCCTCCTCTTTTTTTTCACAAAGTCGACAACTAACTTATAATGTAAATATGCAATAAAGAAGGAAATGTAGGAAACAACCTTTTTAAATTACGTAAACCGGTTCACCTAAAGAAGTTATTATATTTCAGAAAACATTGTATCCTTTTAGTGAAAGCAAAATATAAAAAGATTCAGGACATAAACAAACACCAAACTTGAGTTTAGTAGTAGTGTTTTTTTTGGGTTAAATAATTCACCAATGTGTTGATAGTTGTATTAAAAAAATAAAAAATAAAAGGAGGGTGCGACAAAAGAGAGGAAGAAACAGAATGGAGAGGAGAGACAAGTGGCAGTAAATTACGGATGCACAGAACTCAGTAAGTTAGACCATCATTATCGCAGGTTTTTAAGGGGGGTTTTAAACAAATTACAGCATTTAATTAAATGAAAACTAAATTAAAATGCAGTTACCGATCCTTATTCTGAACTTTTTGAGATCGATCCTTAGCTTAAAAGAGAGCACACCTGTCAGCATGTGAGCAAACCTCAAATTATTATTTTTTCTCTCTCTTTTCTCGAGTCTTCTTCTTCTCTCTTTGTTTTGTCCAACGACAATGGCGATCAATCGGTTGATCAACTCTACCTCCCTTCTCTCCCACCATTGACGCCGCCGCCGTAGGAAAGGAGCTCTCTTTGGGCGGAGACTCCATCGTCAAAGACTCAACGGATGGCTCAACGACGACATTAAGGTGGATTCTTCGTTGCCGTCCCGACCTACCTATAAACCTCCTACAAAAACTCTTTCGTCTAAGACAGGTCCGTGTCACTTCAGCTAAAGAGATTGTATTTTGTAGATTCAATCGAACTGTGAAAGTTACAAGATAAGTGATTTGTAAATGTGATTCAGGTTAGAAGAGAAATGCCTATGAGCTGCGATGGTGATGATTGCTTGAAGGTGCCAGCCAAGGAGTCATTGAAAGGGTAAGTCTTCTTCTAGTCATCTCTTGGTTAGGATAAGAACTGTTTTTTTTAGGAACTGATGGTACTGATTGTTTGAAGGTGGCAGCCAAGGAGTCATTGAATGTAGGAGATAGAATTTACCTTCCTTTATCTGTAGGCAATGATGCGCCGCCTCCTGCTAAGAAAGCAATTTATGGAAGTGACAGAGCAAAGCTTAGACCCTGCTTGTACCAAACCAACTGTGGATTTCACAATGGGCGGTAAGCCACCATGCTCTCCACATGAGAATTAGTAGATGAAATGTATTCGGTCAAGGGACTCTCTCTTTAGCTTCTTAACTGCTATTTGCTAAGTTGGTTTATAGTGGATTGTATGAGCAGATCACTCAAAGTAGTTGCAAGCTGCGTTTTTTTATTAATGTAGCTTATAAATATAATTGACTGATTTGTTCGACCTCTTTTTTTTTAATGGTTTGATGTCTCGCCTGCTCATGTATCTATAATTGACTGATTTGTGAAATGGAGTTCTCCTTCTTGTTGTTGCTCGTTTAAGTTATCCTGTTGTTGTTCTGTTAAGTTAACAACGTATGGCTTGGTCTTGTTTTTGTTGTTCTGTTATAAGCAAACGTTGTCTTGTTGTTTTCTGTCACAGATTTGTGTCTTGTTGTTTTGTGTCTTAAGGTGATTGTGTGATTTGAGCAAAATAATACCTCGTAATGTGTTTTGTATAAATAAGCTTTTGTTCTTTCTCTTCATTCTCATGTTCTTTTTTTCTTTATAACTTGAAGCTCTCTCAACTTTCAAGTTCCTTCTCCTCCTTCTTACCATACAAAACGAGTAAACACATTTTACTCAAAACAAGTTCACTTTCTCTTCTTCTCTTGATCACAAATTTTATTCACAAAACAATCAAAAACATTTTCTATATGGCACTTTTTTTTTAAAAACCTTAATTAAGAAACCCCCAATAAAGCATAAAATTTATAAGTTTCTTAACTATATTTCTTAACTAACTTTTATTATTAAATAATTTATTAAGAAACCCAAATGGGGTTATAGGGATAATGATGCTCTTAGTATAGTACCAAACACGCACCATTCACACCTTCCCTTTTATTTATTACTATAATAATAATAATAATATTTAATTTAAATGTTGTTTTAATTTGTCCTCTCATTTTAACATTTTTGAACTTTCAAATTACGAAGGAAGCCTCCACTTCTTCTTCCTCTTCCTCTCTCACTTTCTTTCTGCAATCATTTGATTTTTTCTAGGATTCATTCGATCTCCCTCTTGTCATTGAGACTCGCTTGCATTCTCTTACTCTAAACTTTCTTCAATTACCGGATCTAGATTCAACGTCTCTTCGTGTTTCAACACAAGCTAGCTCCGCGAAATGATTTGGAGTGAGTGAAAGATGAGCAGATATAGATTCTCTGAGCACAGTTCCAGAGATCGTTTAGCTTCGCCACTGCCCACTTCTCCTCAAGGTTTCTCTCTCTCTCTCCCTCTCTCATTTCGTGTTTTCTTAGTTGACGAGAAAACGCAAAAACGCACCGATTTGATTTGATTTTTTTTTTTGTTTTGAGATTTTATTTTCTAGAAACCAAACATAGCATCTAGTACTTGGTTTTGTTTGGTTACTTCTTCGGGTTGTTCGATTTATTTTTATTTTTTGTTTGAGAAACCAAACATAGCATCTAAGACTTAGTTTTGTTTGGTTGGTCGGTTCTGAATGAAGGTTATCACTGCCGTAATTGGTTCCAGAAGTTAATTGCTGTAGAGATGAATACAAAAGCATTGGTAAATTTATTTTCTTGTGGAAAACTACAGTTAAAGCAGTGTGGTTAGAGAAGATGAGATTAGCTGCTTTTATGATAAAGTAAAGTAGAAGAAAAAGAAAAAAAAATCTTAGGGAAAAGTTTGTTGGGTAGCCTCTCTCATGATTTGGTTTGTTTTTGTGTTAAAAAATTCAATACTTTCAACAGTGGTTGGTTATGATTCTAATTTTACATGTAAATGACTATTAATGAGTGCACTTAACCTCACTGCTTAATTATTGCTTTTATGTTCTTCACCACCCCCACATTTGGTGCTTGACATTACTCTTTTTGTCTCCCAAATTTTCTTTTCTTTTTAGTTTCTTCCCTTGTAATGTTAATTTCATCATCATTTATCAACACTTAAAAGTCATCTCATTAGCGAGTTCATTTTCTTTCAGGAAAGAAACAGACTCACAAACTCAAGTCTCCAAGATCATCATCTCCTCAGTTTCATTCTTTCCACTTTGAGAAAGCTCTAACTGAAAACAAGGTATGTATACTCTTTAAGATTATATGTAGTAGCATTGAGAGATGGAGATGTTTTGGTTCCGCTTGTTGTTTGAAAGTGACTTCTTCCTCCTCATATTGTAGCTGCATCAAGATTCTGCTCATCAAACCAAAACTGGATTACCAATGAAAAGCTTGCTAGCTCAAGAAATGTCAAAGCAGACAGAACCTAAAAGGAGATCACCGAGCATTATAGCCAGACTGATGGGACTCGACGTTTTGCCCCCTCAGAGCTCTTCCCACAGGCAACAAAAGCCTGTGGAGAATCAGCAAGGCAGTTCTTGTGATGGTAATAAGTCTCTGGCAAGAAGGAGCTCAAAGGAGGAGCAAAAGTTTAAAGATGTTTTCGAGGTTTTGGATGCAAAGAGGGCAGAGGGGAATGGAAACTTATATCACCAGGGGAGGGTGAAAGCTGCTAATCTCACTCAGGCAGAGATGGCTTTTATAAGGCAGAAGTTCATGGAGGCTAAGCGTTTATCAACGGATGAGAAGCTTCGTCATTCTAAAGAGTTTAATGATGCGCTTGAGGCTCTGGACTCTAACAAGGACCTCTTACTGAAGTTTCTCCAGCAACCAGATTCTTTATTCACTAAACATCTGCATGATCTTCAAACCACACCTCACAAGCCACATTACAGTCAACCAGATAAGAAGCCTCATCGGCATGGTGGTGGTTCTCATACTAGGCATGCTTCTTATGACACACTTGACTTACCAAATGTGGAGCTGAGAAAGAGAAGTGAGCTGCAGCCAACCAATATTGTTGTTCTGAAACCTAACCTCGGTGAGCCACGTTATGCTGGTAGAGCTTTTGCATCGCCAAGCTCTTCTTCCGATGAGTTCAGAGCAGATCGTAGGCTTCTTCCATGCACCATTAATCATGTCAGGCAGAAAAGTAATGAAGACAACGGCCTTTCAAGACGGAGTTCTAGAGATTCTGGAGAATATTCTAAAATAATGTCTAGGCAAAGGAAGGGGAGCTGTAGTAGTGCAATGAGCTTTGAGGCTTCAGGATTCAGAGGATACGCAGGTGATGAAAGCTCATCAGGGAGTGATTCCGCAAGTGAATCAGAGCTAGTGCCAGTAACTTCAAGAACAAGAACCGCCTTTAACCGCAAGAACTACCATAGATCTTTGCCTTCCAAGTCATCATCATCAACAACATCATCTGTGAGCAGGGAAGCCAAGAGGAGACTCTCAGAGAGATGGAAGATGACACACAAGTACGAGCAAGAGATAGAAATTAGTAGAAGCGGCACATTAGCTGAGATGCTTGCAACTTCAGATAGGGAGGCAAGGCCAGCAAGTTTTAACGGACTCAGTTTTGAAGAAGGGATTAGTAAAAGAGTTGAGAGCAATGCTCAGTTGTCTGAATCGCCAGAACCGGTTGGAATAAGTAGTAGAGATGGTTGGAAAGGATCATCTTCAAGAAGTTTTTCAAAATCCAAAACCATCATGAACCAGGAAAGCACTTATGGTTACACAATAGTGCTTCCTAAGGAGTTAATTAGTAGAGATGGATTAGTGAAGGGGAGCTCTTCTCAGTCTTTCATGTCAACCAAATCATCTAGACATGGTAGTAATAAATCTCATTCATCAAACAATAGTTCGCCAGAGGTCAACAGGAGCCCAAGTTTAACCAAGTTTCTTTATATGAACCACGAGATTCATCAAAAGGGGAAGCTCTCTTCTTCTAAAGCAGGTTGCAGTTTCTCAGTAGATGCAGATTCAGACACTGAGGATAGTTCAGCGACGGATGATATTAAGACGGCATTGTCTTCCGAAGCTCCAGATTTGTCAACTGTCACTTTGTTAACTGACCCTGTAAGTGAACGTCATGTTTCAAGATCATGGATACATGTTTGTTATAACACGTAACTAACTGTTCAGTGTTGTTCTAGGATGTCTCAAGGATGGCAACTGAGGATGTAAATCATTCTTCGGTTCCTGAACAACAGTCTCGTGAAAGCTCAAAGGAAGGAGATCAACCAAGTCCAGTTTCAGTTCTAGAAGCTTCTTTCGATGATGATGATGTTTCATCGAGTTCGGAATGCTTTGAGAGTGTTAGCGCTGATCTCCAAGGTAGTCAACTAATGCTTGTCACTTTATTGATTGATGTGGTGCAACTGCAACCAGCGCTAGTCTTATTCATTAATTCATCAATGTTTGACGTGTTAACCGTTATCTCTATGCTCCAGGACTCAGGATGCAACTACAGCTCCTCAAACTAGAGTCAGCTACTTACAATGAAGGTGGAATGCTTATTTCGAGTGATGAAGACAAAGAACAAGAGGAGTCGTCAAATATAACTGATGAGATTGTGATCAGCCAAGAGGACTGGAAGTCACTATACTTAGCTGATCTCCTAGATAACTCCAAGTTGAGCAACGCAGGCCACAACACTGTCATGGAAACACCTGTGGATCCATCCTTGTTTCAGGATCTTGAGAAGAAGTACTCCAGCTTGAAAACCTCAACCCGGTTAGAAAGAAAGTTTCTATTTGATCAGATCAGCAGAGAGCTAATGCAGATACTAAAGCAGTTTCCGGATCCACACCCTTGGGTTAAACCCACAAGGGTTTGCCAGAAATGGGATGTGAACAAGATAGAAGAGACTCTGCTCGATTTGGTGACAAGAAAAGAGGAGAAACCAAGGAAAGATGATGTGGAGAAGAGGGAGTTTGAGTGGCTGAGTTTGGAAGATGACATTGAAATCATAGGTAGAGATATTGAGAAAATGCTGACAGATGAACTCATAGCAGAGCTTGTAGTAGATGCAATCTTCTAGAATGTTAAATATTATCTCTATTTTGCATACTGTTTCAAAAAAAAAAAAAGACAAATGTAATATGTAATGATAGTTTCATCACATTAGGTAATGAATAAACAAGCATCAATCATCATCTGGAAGTTTTGGTCTTTCTTAATGAACAATGAAAATGAAGTAGGTTAAGTCTAAACCTTTACCATTGATTTGATTCAAACAAATGGGAGAAAGAGAAATAGAAATACAATAATGAGTGTGGTTTTTAGTTTTCAAGAGTTGCCCTTGGGAGTGATGATGGAGGTGGAGGAGGTGGTGTCCAGAATTGGGCATTTTTGACCTTTGAGAGGCAGCCTAGTACTTCCAAGGGAGTGACGTCTCCAGTCACAGTTACCTTCTTTGATGCAAAATCTATGCTGAAAGATGTCACACCTACGTATTGCCAAAAACTATAATAATTAAGCAACGGTACTTATATTTATAGAGTTTTACGGACTGAGGATTAAATGATCAAATACTATATAGTAACCACTTCAATTTTGGGGGTCAAGACGAATGTTTCTTCTCTAAGTGATACTTAAACCGGTTCCAAGAGATGTGCATCTCCCATGTGGGTTACAAGTGTACGTACAAGTCATGTATCCTCCAATCTAAGACTAAAACCAAAACTAGCTTGCTTATAGTTTGGTAGATCTATTATACTAAAAGACAAGACTTCGCTAAGTAAAGTATGCATATTTGCTGATAACAAAAAGCAAGAAAAAAAAAAGAGACTGACCTTGCATTCTAGATAAATGTTTCTTCACTTTGCCTTGACAGCCTCTGCAATGACAGTGAAGAGACACTCTAAGAACAACCACCTACATCCAAAAAGACAAAACCAACCCTCATGTCTCTCTTTTTCTTACATTCATACCACTCATTGTACAGTAAACGACAAACTTTACTTTACTTGCCTGGTCTGAACCAGAAGAAGTCTTCTTCTTATCTTCGTCGGCAGCACCAGTGCCTCTCTTCGCCAAAGAAGGTTCACCCTCCTCCGTTACAACCGTATCCTTACCCGAAGAAACCGGTTCGGATCCAAGAAGATACCTAGTAGAACCAGGAGGTGTGCTTTCAGTAACGTCACACGCAGGTCCCGCAACACATCCAAAACTCTTCCTCGCTAAGCTGATGTTATCACTGAGCTTCAGCAACGACCCTGAAGTGCTCTTTCTTCCTTTCTCCACCACCTGAATCATCTTCCCTTCACCGGAGGTGGAGGGTATCCTCGTAACTTTCGAAAGCTGACGGTATGGTGCAATGTAGTCGTCGCCGGAAGAGCAAGGTGCCGTGAAAGATCTCCGACCATCTTTGATAATGGGATTATGACGGTCGATGGCTCGAGCTGCAACGCTCCGTTCGTCATGGCTAGCGGTAGCCGTCGATGCTTGCGATGCACAAAACATATTGGATAGAAACTTAGCAGAAGCAAAAGCTCATTAATATATAGAAACAGACATATTACGTTATAAATGTATGTGTGTGTAATTGATAACTAGTTTTTGACCCGCACGCCCGTGCGGGTGTATTTTTTAAAAAAATATGATGCTATTTGATTTTTGTGTCACTATTTAGGATTGGGCAAAAAACTCGAATTCAAAGAATTGAACCGATCCCAATCCGAATAAGTAGTACTAAATCTGAACCGAAATTGATTAAATATCCGAATTATTCAAAATTTTGGTTTTTGAAGAACTGAAATCTAATCCGATCCGATCCGAACCGAAGTATTTTGGGTATCCAAAATAGATTTATATACTTATATATATTAATTATTTTTAGATTTAATATATATAAAAATATCCAGAATATATATGATGTAAATATATACAAACAATCAAACGTAAATACTTTAATATATGATGTAAATTTTTAAGTTCGCTTAAATGCTTGAAAATATGATGTAAACTTCTAAGTTCGCTTAAATACTTATATATATGATGTAAACTTTTAAGTTCGCTTAAATGCTTGAAAATATATACAAATAATCAAACGTAAATATCTTAAATAGTTAAAATATACTCAAAACTCCAAAAATACTTAAATAATTATTAATTCTCTATCAAAATATTTAAACCAAACCTATTTAAATTGGTTATCCAAATCCGAACCAAATCCTTAAAGATCTGAACTTAACACGAAATCCCAAAAAGACCCGAAAACGAACCCGAACGCCCACCCCTAATCACTATTATATATATATATATATCCTATATATGTCATCGTAGGTTACAAAATATGTGTTATCATATAATTAATCGTATTTTATCTATACCATCAAATATGTTTTCTTATAATTAATAATATTTTATACGTACAATCATATAAATAATCACATATATTATATTTTAAAATTTAATGTGAAATATAAAAACCATAATTTAAGTTGGTGTTTGAAATTGAGCTTTGTATTGTATTTTTCTTATATATATTGAAAACATTTTTATAATAGTTATTAGAAAATATGTTAGTAAAAATCAAATTTTGAATATATATATATATATATGAATAAATTTAATGAATATATTATTTTGCCAATTATTTTGATATAAATCAATTTTAAATTATTATTTTGATTTGAATATGTTATATATCAAATAACATAGACCCATTACTTTTTAATATAATGTAATAGATTTCTAATTTTTAGTAGTATATAAGCCCATTATTTTTTTTCCTAACTTACTACTATCCATGTTTCCAAACAATACTTTTTTTTTTAATTACTATCCATATTACCAAACAATCTCAATGTGTACTTCAACTTTAATAATATAGATGCGTCAGTGTGTCACATGAGTGTAAGGTCAGAGTAACAAAGAGTTGAGTAGAAAGGCTCTTGTATTGTCCACATAAAAACACACATTAGAAGTTGAAATGTCACTATTAACTATTTATGTACTACATTACATTTATTATCTCTTGGATATATTCAAATGTTTTTTTTTGCGTATTTAATTCGACCGATCAGTCTTTGTTCAGAAGAGGTAAAACGAAGATAGAGAAAGGAGTATAAATGAAAGACTTTAAATACAAGTTTCAAATTTTAGCTAGCTTAAGGTAAAAAGTTAATGCATATGGGAAATTATAAAGCTATTGATTCCAATAAACACTCATAGTGGAAACAACTGATATAGGGCTGGTATTTAATCCGTTAAATTTGATACAATTCGTTATTCGTTTCGATTCAATCCAAAAATCAGGATATTCTTCGTAGCAAAGCAAATATTAAAAATCGATATCTGTTAAAAACGAAGCAAATCACAAATACCAAAAAATTCAGGGTCGGATATCCGCTCCGCTCCGTTTCTAAGACAAATCAAAATATATCTACAATTAAATATAGAGTTGTAAATGTTCAATTTATATAATTATTATTTTAACATATAATTTAATACTTTCATTTATAAAATTACTTATAAAGGTAATAAATTAAGAAATAAATATAAAGTATTTATAAAGGCTACAAATTTTCTAAATTTTTATGTTTTATAAAAAAATTAATTAATTCTAAAAACTTTATGGAACATATATTTTATTGCATGTTTGATACTACTGTCTACTGCAATGGAAGATGCGCGCCAGCTTGCAAAGGAGCTTAAGAAACTTGAGAGAGGATCAGGGGGACGAAGCATTTGGGGAGTAGTGAGCAGAGTGTGGGTTGAGTTGCTTTACTATGCAGCAAATCACTGTGAGTCTAAACAACACGCCGCTCACCTTAGTAAAGGTGGCGAGATTGTAAGCTTTGTTTGGCTCTTAATGGCTCATATGGGACCTGGTAAGCATCACCGAGCCTGACTCTTGTTCATTAACTATTTGCATTCGAAATTAAACATTTTTCCACTTTCAAACCACTGCTCAGTTTTAACTTTTTATTTTCAATCATTAGTGAACAAAATGTTATCAATCAATCGTCAGTAAAAGAAGACATTCTATGATTGTAGAAACAAACATTAATAAAAATAAGTAACTTCAAATGCTGTTTTGTTCTAATATGTTAAAGCGCAATAAGCAATATAATCTTGGAAACAATGGGGCTTTTATTAGTTAGAAAATGGTCAACTAGGTCTGTAATTACCTGGTGTGATCCAAATTATTCATGGTTGCGTTGCCAGAGCAATCACTTAGCTCTACCTTTCTCTTGCACCCTTTTCTTCTACCGTTCACATCAACTAAATCAAAGTTACTAAACGGACACAAAAAAATCGGATTAGTATCATTGTAACTATAAAAAATAGTATTAGCTAATACTTATACACAGTAATTTGCATCTTGGTGAATAATAAAAGACTTAGCTGAGCTGATCAATAAAAAGAGACTATTCTTTGTGTGACTCACTTGGAGACATTTGCCTTCGTCTTCATTCAAGATTCGGTTACGGAAGTCGCTTAGAGAGATTCAGTTACCTTAACCGTCTTCATGTACTTATTCTTCAAGTTCTGGCCTCCATATGCACATTCCTTGCCACTTTATCCTCCTCCATAATTCCTCTGCTTCATCAATCGTAGTGACTTCTTTAAGACTGTTTGTGCTTGGGATTCCCAAGAGACGCATACCCCGTTGGTGTTGCGCTTCTTTAAAATGCATCTTGAAGCTTCTTCTTCCTTTATAGCTCTGGTTCCCACATATCTCACATTTAAACTCATGCTGAAGTTCACGAAGATTCTTGAGCCAATGCGGATGGTAAACTCTTGATTTGGCATAAGCTTCCTGATCCCTCTCACGTTCTTTTTCCATCTCTTTATACGTCAAGCCTTCCTCTTCACTAAACGCAATAACTGGTACTTCCTTTGTCACAAGTGCTATATAGTCCTCACTAGCATCATTATCATCAACAAGATGCCCAGAAAGATGAAGCTTCCTATGACACTCACGCATCTCCTCCAAACGATGGTAAAACAAATATGTTTCACCAAGCATTGCTATCTCAGTTTCCATCGTCCTATCTTTATCTTCATACGTTTCAACAAGTTTATTAGTTTTAAGCATGATAGACTGTACCATGTTACGTACACGATGTCCCTTGACCAATCTCTCCATACCGGACGCCGGTTCTGTCGTCTTTCGTAGCTCTTCCACGATCAACCGCTCCAATCTTTCAATCTCCTCGTGTCTGGAGCGAGTTTGCTCGAGGAGAGACGATGACGTCATCTCTGTTTTCTACACTTTTGGATTCACGATCTCTCTTCTCCTTAAATAGTCTTTTCGTTTAATTTGATCTTTCCTTTTCCTTCTATTAACTTTCCTTATTTAGTTATGGTCAGGTAATAATGATAATTTCGTTTTTTCGTCTCCTTAAATAGTTGTAAAATATAAGGCTAATTTAGTTATATAAATATTAAAAAATAATAATATGAATATTTTTTTAAAAATAGTTTGAATTTGAAAATCTTAATTTTAACACTAGAGTGTTGGTATTGAATCAGATAATCATTTTAAACAAAATTTGACCAATTTTAATCGGGGTTTGATGAGATCTTATTCAAATCCGGTTTTTAATACAGTAATGAGTTTGACCGGTCCAGTCCAATTTAAAAAAAAACACTAGTTTTGGTCAGCGATTAATTCTTATATTGCCTTATTTATGTTTTGGAACCCTATGTCTTTGGTCAGCGAGTAATCTTATCTTGCCTTAAATGATGCAGGAAAAAAAACGAAATTATCCATTTAATGGGCTTAAAAATGTAAATATTAAGCCCAATATTTTAACTGTGTAAATCCGAACCGTTGATTGAAACGACCACATCGAATCTTGTCGGTTTCTAACATTTATAGGATAGGGGATCAAAGAGTATCATTGTCCGCGGTTCACTTGCTTCTGTTCGAAACCGTATTAGGGTTACGGCGATTTCGTACGCTCCTCCGCTGTTATCATCTCCAGGTATGAAGATTCGTGTAATTGTTTTCGCTTTATCGATCTTTGTCCTATTGTATATAGTATTTGATTAGAGATTTGTATAAATTATGATTACGGATGATTCAGATTGAGAATGCCTCGCTTTGATGATCGATATGGAAACACTCGCCTTTACGTTGGTCGCTTGTCTTCTAGAACTCGCACCAGAGACCTTGAGCGTCTTTTCAGCAGATACGGAAGGTAATTTTATCTGCCTTGATCGATTTATTTTGATTTTCGTGTCTTTGGGGGTTGTATTGTTGTGAACTTTATTTTTTTTATAGAGGGTGCATCGGTGATTTGGTGTTTTGTTGATTTATTGCATACTTTTAGTGGACTTGATAATTTATCCCTTGAATGATGTTTTTTTTTTGGTTTCTTGGTGTTTGAAATTTATCATCTTTTCTTTGGTATGAAGCTGTAATGATTCTTCTTGGGGGAGATGTGTGCACAATGTTAACACTAGAATCCAATGGGCGAGTTTACATCTCTGTCTAGTATTTTTATAGCTGTGCATTTATGGATCTAGGTTTAGTGTTTTGTTTTTTCTTTCTCAAGTTGAATGATGTTGTTGAAGGTTTCTGGGGGTGTTTGCCTAACCTGGAGATGAGTGTACTGTGGACTTGGTGTAATTGGTGGATATTCTCTCTCTCCTGGTGTGGTGTATAGAGGGGTGCATTGGAGATTTTGTTGGTTGATTTATTGCATGTTTTACTTGGCCACAAATGGTGTTTTGGTGTACGGAAGTTCCTTATATAATGATGGGGCCTTGATTTTCTGGTTCCGCAGAGTACGAGATGTTGATATGAAGCGCGATTATGCCTTTGTTGTAAGTTTAATTATAACACCTTTAACAATTATCCCAGGGTTTGCTCTTTTGTATATTCTCTCCCCCTCACATTTTGAGAACAGGAATTTAGCGATCCTCGTGATGCTGATGACGCTAGACATTACCTTGATGGACGAGACTTCGATGGAAGTCGCATCACTGTGGAGGCTTCCAGAGGGGTTAGTTGTTTTGTATATCTATATCATTGGTTCATCCACTGGTCTGATGTAAATGACTAATGATGTCCTGCAAATAATTTATGTTTAGGCACCTCGTGGTTCTCGGGATGCTCGGGATAATGGTAGTAGAGGTCCACCTCCTGGTTCTGGACGCTGTTTTAACTGCGGTGTCGATGGTCATTGGGCTCGGGACTGCACAGCAGGGGACTGGAAGAACAAATGTTACCGCTGTGGTGAAAGAGGACACATTGAGAGAAACTGCAAGAACAGTGCTAGTCCTAAGAAGGCCAGGTACTTGTTATTTTTTTAAATCCTTGTTTTTGAACAATTCTTTCTTATGTTCTTTTGGCTTGTAATTATCCAGGGGTGGTGGAAGCTACTCCAGGTCACCAGTTAAATCACGCTCTCCTCGCCGCAGAAGAAGCCCAAGCCGTAGCCGTAGTTACAGCCGTGGTCGTAGCTACAGGTTAGTTTTAAATTTAAGCCTTTAAAAGCATGCACTAGATAATTATGTAGGTGTTTTCTTATTAGTTGATGCGCTTTTGTTTGACCAGCCGATCACGGTCGCCAGTGAGAAGAGAGAGAAGCGTGGAAGATAGATCACTCAGTCCTAAGGCAATGGAGCGATCTGTATCTCCCAGAGGCAAAGACCAAAGCATGAGTCCAGAGCGAAGGGTCGTAGATGCAAGCCCAAAACGGGAAAAGCAAGAAGGATCAGACTATGAAGGTAGCCCAAAGGTGAATGGTAATGGTAAGAGCTCTGTGAGTCCCATTGTGGGAGGTGAAGAAAGTCCTGCTGGACTTGATGGTCAAGACAGGAGTCCCATTGATGATGAGCCTGAGCTTAACCGTTCTTCCCCTAAAGGCAGCGAGTCACCTTGATGTCTCACTGCCCCCAACAGGTTAAAGCTCAATGCCATATCATTGTGTCTCAATGGATGATGATGTTCCTTCCTTGACTTACTTTCTTTGTTGGCTCGTTGGTGTGTCATCAGACAGCTTCCAAACTATGTTATCTTTCATACATTTGTTTTTTGCAACACATTTATTTGTCGTTGACTCCTGTAAGAATAAAGCTTTGAGTGTTTATGCTCCTTATTATATTCTGTTTCTTTTTAATCAAAATTGGTAATGAAAAATATTTTTTATTTTTAAAAATTATTGATTTAATTGGCAACCTAATTCTTTAGCCTCTTTAATTGCCAAACATTTACGACATAAAAGAAAAGTAAACAGCATCGAGTTTGTCTTTGCATGTGTTTGTAACTTTGTATATGTTAATCACTGTGATTTCCTTTTTCTCCACTCTACTTGAGACCAAAACAAAATGTACGTGGGATCAAGGAGCTGTGTATGTACACAGAGGTGACATTGAGTTGCAGTAACTCAGTTACTAGACCACACTGAGCTTTAGCTTCACAGGGTATTTTCAAGGCCAAGCTCGTCCTCAATTTCGTCACCATCTTCGAACAGCTTGAGAAACCGGGCCTGTTCTTGTTGCCGCTTCTTCTTTCGCCAATACTTGTAACCAACCACAAGACCCACCGTAACCACACCTAACACAAGTAATACAATCAGTACAATGATTGCAGGATGCATTCCGCGCCTTCCTTCTTCCTTATCAGAACCATCTCCTTCCTTCAAACCTGCAAAAACAAAACGCGCATGTCATATTCCTAATCAAATGATTCAAATGTATAGCAAGAGCAAACAGAGAAAGAAGTAACTCACCAGATCCGAGTTGAGAGCATCCATGGCAGAGAAAAGTAGCATTGAACTCCTTGTCCTTGACGTGTGTGTATCTACCTTCAGCTGTGAAATCAGAAGGACAAAGCTCCCATTCATCAAACGTATCATATTTGAAGGTGTCGTCCTCATAGATTCCACATCTCTTGCACTTTGTTCCGTTAAGTCCAGTTAGTGGCTGAAAACATATATAAAAAAAAAAACAAAACACAACATATGTCTCAAATAAAGTGATAATAAAACAATAATACCCTCCAAAATAAGCAAGAAACCAGCTACGTATGTCATGATTGATCTACAATTCAAACCTGCCAAGATTCTTGGCCTTTGAAAGAGTAAGAGACATTGGTTATCTTCACATCAGGAAGCACCGTCTTGTTCTCTCTTTTGCATTGGAAATAAACTATAGGCGTGGTGGAGAACCACTCGTGCGTCGTGAAGATCTGAATCGTGTCTAGTGTAACTTCTTGTGCTCGTATCGTTCCTGTGAATCATCACAATACAATTCGAAACTCTTTATCATCAGATTAAGATTTTACAAACGGTGAGAGTATTGTGTTTTTTTTTTTTTACCTGGGAAAGATCGGAGGAAGATGAAACATAATACGAAACCTCGAAAGTCCCGAGAAGCCGATGGGATTCGGATTGACATCACGAAATCGCACCGATCAAATGTTTAAAAGAGAGGAGGTGTGTTGTTAGGATTTCGATTTTGCTAGGAGAAGGCTTAGATGCAATCAACACGCATCGAGCTCACGCGAGCTTTTTGGCAATGGCGTTGGAGAAAAGCGTATAGGAACAAGTTAGGAACAGACCGAGCCTCTTCCGTTGACCGGTTTGGTTTTCCTGGTTTATATTTTTTTTAAATGTGGTCAAATGGAATTTCTAAAATTAATTATTCAACCAACCATCTTATGAGTAATATATTTAAGCAAAAGGTAGAAATAGAATACCAGATTTATTGAACTAAATTTTATAAAGAGAAAAAGACCAAAATAGCACTAAATAAAGTTTTTGTTCCCAAACTAGCACTAAAGGCCAAAAGTCATAAAAATAGCACTCAAGGGGTGGGGTTTAGGGTTTAGAATTTAGGGTTTAGAGTTTAGGTTTTAGGGTTTAGAGTTGAGAAGTGAGGTTTTGGGATAAGATTTCAAATTTTGAAAACTAAAAAAATTTAAATTTTTCAAAAGATAAAATGCTATTTTGGTCATTTTAGTTTTTGAGTGCTATTTTTGTGATATAAACTTAGAAATGTGCTATTTTGGAGATTTGCCCTTTTATAAAGATATACTAACTAAAGTTTCCATTTATATTTTCTAACTAAGGGACGATTGGTAAGAGTTATAACTTTATATTTTTTTGCTATAGAACTTAATCGGTAGATTTATTTGATGTAATTTTCATTGATGTACCTTTCTAAAAAATTAATTTTTTGTTCTGAAAATAAAGCTTTTTACAGCTATTTTTAATTTTCTAAAGACTTTTTTTTTGTAAATTTTTTAAAGAAAGAAAAAGTTGATTGGTTAACATATATAACTTTAAACTAAATTTTGGTTTTCTAAAGCATCTACAGCTACAATCAATCACCTCCTAAATATAAATATTTCAGTGATAAAATTTTTGATTTTCTTTGCATCTTTAAATATTCTTCATCTCTTAATTAGTTTACATCAATGTTCTAAAATTCAATTTAGATTGAATTATAACTAATTTAGTTATATTGTCTTCACCATCAATTTGTTTATAACCAAATGATAATTTTATCTAATTTTGTTTCTTAATGTAAGCTCACAACTTATTTTCTAATATATCCAGATTATTTTAATCAAGGCTATTTTTTAATTAAACCCATAAAAATTTAAAATTATGTAATATAAATAAAGATATATAACAAATAAAACATATAAATTAATGTCTTAGCCCTAATAATCCGCTAAACACTAATCATATATAAAACGTCTTGTTAATGTCTAACTATTTTTGTAAACCTTGGTTTATTTTTTTATTTTAATTTTATCTAATTCATTACTCATGTGTCATGTCACATGATGAGTTTAGGGATCAGGTTAAGAGCCTGTTTTTTTTATCTTTAATAAAAAAAAAGGTTAAAAACACTTCTATTTGGAAGAAAAAAAAAGAGGAATGAATTCCTCAAGCCACATTTTGATTAAAAGAAATTAAAGCTATACAAATACAACAACAACAAAACAAGTTATATGTTTATTTTCACAAGAAACAAAACAAACTGTATACTAAAAGGAAGATGAAAGTTGCCAAGATCATCATCTTCTTTGGAAATTGAGTTTGCCAACAAAGAATGCAAACATCAAAGCCAATGCAATAGGAAAAGCGATTTGAACAACTGCTGTAACTGCCAAACGGTCATGATGGAATCCAAAATAGTCTTCTAAGAATTTTGAAGCCGTCGTGGATTCTCCAAAGACAATGATCTCCTCATGAATATTTTCATACTGAGCCGAGAAAAACCCGTTGAGTGTCCATGACGTTGGTGTTATATAATATAACCAAATCCACCACCTTGGAACTTGCTGCACAAGAGACACACACATTATTAGATAAAAAAGTTCTTCTGACATACTCAACGTGTTTAAGATAAAAGATCATACCGTTTCAGGAATCAAGAACCCGGAAAAGAGGTTAAAGTTAACAAAGAAGATGGACTGAAGAATCGAGGCAACCATGAAGTTTGGTGTGATGGAGATGAGGAACATTGCGAGATAGTTGTAAGTGAGAAGTGAAGTGAACATAGAGTAGAGTGCCCAAAAGACTTTGTAGGTCGAAGGATAGAAACCGATCATAGGATATGTTATGATCACAAACTCGGCTGCTTGTATGAACAAGTAAGGTATCTCAGTCACAACTTGACCTAATGCATAAGCTGTTGCTGAGTACATTCCTGCAAATCTTTCACGGTACATAACATTACGTTCTGTTTCTAAATTCCGAAGAGCTGATGCACAATTGTTAATCCCTAAGAAAAGCACAGCCCCATAGATCGCTCCAACTACAGTGAACACACTTTGTTGAGTATCTCTGCAACAAAACAAACCACATAAAGTTTATATGACATATTAGAACATTTTAAACAAATTTAAATTAATATAAACCAATTTGTTTTAGACTGGAAACTCATTTAACTAATAATATGTCATAGTTACGTACATTTTCTGGCCTTGTTTCCAAAAGAGTGCGCCGAAGATCAAAGAAGAGATTAATGTGTGAATCAAACGCATTAGGTTATAAGAAGGGTTCCTCCAGTAAGACAAGTTCATCTTCCACAAAATGGATTTGAATTGTCCATACCAGCTCTGTGCATAAGTTCTTTTAAACTGTAAATCACTTGACCCTGAATCTGGTTGGCTCAACTGTTTCACAAGCTCTGAGTTGCTCCTGTAAACAATCACAACTGTTTTTAGTACAACACGGTTTGGTTTATGCATAGATTTGAAAATCTACTCACTTGAAAAGAGGGGATTCGTGGTAGATTTTAGCGAAATCGACACCAAGTTCAACTTCCGCAGATTGTGAACTAACATCAAGCATCCATGTTGCAGGATTGTGGTTGTCTCTTATTTTAGGAACTCCGGGAACATTCTATTATTTTATAACCCAACAACATTTAAAAAACAAACTTTTAATCTGTTTGGTAAGAACATCATACATTAAAAAACTATGAAACTTACCTCAAAATACTCAATAATATGACATGAGTTTAGGCCTAGTGGTCCTGTGTAGATCATGCGACCACCTCTTTTGAGAAGGACCAACTGAAAATTCAAGTTAATGTTAAGACTTCTTTAGATAAGTTAAAAACATTTGGGGCAAATACGAAAGATATATAATTTCAAGAGAACATTTTGCAATTTAATAACCTCGTCGAAAGCTTCGAAAATATCTATGCTAGGCTGATGAATAGTGCAGACGATGGTTCGTCCAGTGTCAGCTACGTTCTTCACAGCTCTCATAACAATGGCGGCTGCTCTTGCATCCAATCCCGTCGTAGGCTCGTCCATGAAGATGATCGACGGATTCGCCACCAACTCCACCGCGATCGTAAGCCGTTTCCTCTGCTCCGTCGATAATCCGCTCTCTCCGGCGACTCCCACCAACGCATCCTTGATCTCGTCTAACTCGATCGTCTCCAGCACTTGCCTCACGAATTCCTGTAAAGATTGGGTTGAGATTGGTGTCGAATTTGCGCGGGGAAGAAGAAGGAAGAAGAAGAAGAAGGAGGAGATGCGTACGGTTTTGGTTGCGGACTCGATCTCAGGAGCGAGACGGAGCCAAGCGGAGTAGATGACGGATTCTTCGACGGTGATGTTTGGTGAGTGAATATCTGTTTGTTCGCAGTAGCCTGAGACTCTGGCGAACGTTTCTTGGACTTTAGGGAAGCCGCTGATTCTGATGTCGCCTTCTATGTATCCGCTCGTTTTTCTTCCGGCTAGGACGTCGAGGAGTGTGGTCTTTCCGGCTCCGCTCACTCCCATTAACGCCGTTAGGATTCCCGGACGGAAAGCTCCGGTGATGTCTGTGAGTAGTTGCAGCTTCTTGTTAGCATATCCTTGCTCTCTCATCTCCTGAGAATGATTATCATTAGAACATATCGAAGATAGAATTAAGAATCATTATGTGATTGGTTATGATGGTTTTACCACTGGAGTGTCAACGAAGTAGTTTAGTTCTTGAAATGTTACAGTGAGGGGCTTGAAAGGTAACACCATCTTGCCTGTTGTTAAGCCAGAGTATGAGTGAGAAGAGTATGTAGAACGAGAGAAGTGGGTAGACAGACAATAAGGTTTTCACCTTCTGTTTTTACAGGGGAATCTGTGGTCTTTTTCTTGATGGAAGAGTAGTCTGTTGTATCTTCTGTTCCTTGCAGCTCAGAGAGTTTTTCTTGTGAGATCATGGCTCGTGATGATGTTGGTGCTGTCGTTTTGGTAAATGAAGTTTAAGTATATGTTGTGTTTCAAAGAACATAACACTTGTGTAGTAGAAGATGGACTTACATTTCAGGAAAGTCAGCGCCAGAGTGAAAATTGTGTTGAAGAGCACAGTGAAACCCACCAAGGCACAGAGTGATACCCAATACATATAACCATCGTAGTTCAGTCCACGGCTTTCGAGTATGGTTCTACCTAAGGTAAGATTAGTACTTGGTTGTATCTACAAATGGGGATGTAACAAGAACAAGCTGATTAGCATGAAGAACGGAAAGAAGAAGCTTGTGTGATTAAGAGACACTTACCTGGTTCCACCTTGGAGCAAGAAACTCATTTACCGATAGCCCAATCTCACTGTAACTCAAAGGATTCGCCCAGAAACCCCACTTGAGCCATGCAGGCATAGAAGCTGCAACAAACACAAAACCTTAAGAGTCGTCTTTGAATGGTACAACGTTTGAGGCAAAGGTTGGGGGCAAAGTCTTACGTGGTGGAATGACAAAACCGGCAAAGACAAATGTGATTAATATACCAAAACTGCCAGCTGTGACTGAAGCAACTACTGTCTGGAAGATTGCAGCGAGGCACCGAAACATGGATATCGAAGTGAAGTGAACAAGAAACAGTAGAATGAACTGCTTGAAGAACCTGGAACATTAAACTTCATCATGCTACAGTTGTATGAACATGTTTCTAGGGTTTAAGTTCCAATCAGCGGAGTGGAAAGCTCACCTGGAAGCTTCAGGGGTGTACCCAATGACATAGTATGTCAGGCCGGTCCAAACGAAAGATTCCAGTAATGACAGTGGGACCTTTAACACCGTTGCAGGGATTGCATAAGCCCATGCTGGATAGAAACACAACTGCTTCTGTTTGTAAAACACCGCTAAGCGTTGAGCCGTCATAGCCAACTCAGGGAATCCATCAACAAGAAGAATGATGACGGCGAAGAAGAGGGCACTCATGTAAGAGTTTCCATGAAGGATATCAATACCCATCCGTGTTCGGATAAACACAGTCATAGTGATGAATGCTGCCATCACAAGCTGCATACATAAAGCTAGAACGGTCAGGAATAGTATTAACATAGAAAGAAGATCAGAAGGAGAGAAATGAAAACTTCAGATTGTACCTGACCCGTCTTGAATATATAGACGAAATAGTTTCTCTTCATGAGAAGATACTCTCTTGATATGCAAGCTATGAACATCTCCCAGTTTGGTAGAGAGTACACGCTGAAGGAAAGAGCATCCTTATGGCTTTTTGATCTATCATATGGCTTAGATAGAGCGTCCTCAATCTTCTTCCCGATGCTGAAGTCCTTGAATTTCTTCGACAACATGTCTACCGAGACAAAGCTATAAGGTACATCCTCATGCCGCCAGTATTGTGCTTGGTCTTTTCTTGATATAACCTTCGAAGCAGAACAAGAGAGGATCAACAACTCATGAAACAAAAGGTCACTTTAGGGAACGAAGCTCTGGCTATTACCTCCTGGAGATAGTCTGCAACACCTTTCCTTTCAGGGCATTGGAATCCACACTCCTCAAAGAAGTTCAGGACCTCACCGCGTGGGCCATGATACACTATTTTCCCCTTGGCCATCAGCATAACGTCATCAAAGAGGTCAAAGGACTCTGGAGCAGGTTGAAGAAGCGAAACAACAACAGTAGCGTTTGATATGTGAGCCAGCTGCTGAAGAGATTTAACAATCTGAAAAGCCGTGGAACTGTCTAAGCCGTTTGTTATTTCATCCATAAACAGTGCCTTTGTTGGACCAACGATCATCTCGGCTGCAAAAAGTTAAAAGAGGTTCAGGTACATGAGCAAAAGTTGACAATATTGCAAGTTCCAAGCTATGAAACTAACCTGTGGTAAGACGTTTCTTTTGGCCCCCTGATATGCCTCTCCTCATCACATCTCCAATCAATGTTTCTGCGCAAATGTCGAGTCCAAGAATCTGCAAATGCGACAGAAGACATAAGAACCAAACAAGAAAGGGCAGAGTTTCAGCCGAGCTATCAAAGAGACTATAATACCTTCAAGATGTAATCTGTTTGCAGACTTCTTTCAAGTCCTTCAACAGATATTGCCTACAGGAAACAAAAAGTTATAATCAACCACAGAGCTTAAAGGTTAGGCTCAAGGGATAAGAGAGTGTTAGAGGAATGTACTTTCATGTAAGCATCCACTTCTGTGTCAGGAATGATTCCTGCTTCCTTTTCTCTTTTACTAACTTCCATCATAATTTCTGTTTCCGCAGGAAAAGAAAGAATTATGATACATTTTTCTTAATGCACTCTGAGGAGACATTGAGTCGTTGGTTTATGAATCCTACCTGTTCGGCTTCCAACACCCTGACAACGAGCTGAGAAGTCGACTGTCTCCCTCACTGTCATCTCAGCAATGTGCAGATCATATTGGCTTATGTACGCGGATGTTTTCTGAGGAACAAACTCGTCAAGTCTATGCCCATTGTAGGAGATTTCACCTGAACACTGTGGAAACAGAAAAGGCATACACTTCATAAATCTGCAGTAAATGAAATTGATTGAAATAAAAACACTAAAACTATCTGCTTTCATTATATGAACCTTTAGATTGTTTTCTAAGTTTCCTGATAAGGCCTTTAACAAAGTCGTTTTTCCACATCCAGGAGGACCAAGCAACAGTGTTAACCTGCAAGAGCAAGAAGATTTACTAAACCCACTTGGATGTCACAAAGCTTTGATCATAACTTGTGAGAAGACAACTACTAACCTTCCTGGTTTTATAATGCCATTAACATCATTAAGAATGCTTATCTTGGCTTCTCGTGTTTTTGCACCAGTGAGCTTCACCAGTTCCTGGAGAAAATCAATACAATAAAAATTTCAAACTCAGAGGCTTTAAAGCACTCACAGAATTAAGACAGCAACAGCTTTTTGGTGTGCAGAAGTTGTTACTCACAGACAAAACACGCTTAGCAGTGTTCCACAGTGTTGGAAGTGCCTTCCCTTCAACAATCTCGCACTCTGCCTCCACTTTTAAACCCTCATACCTCACTTCTATGGTCGGTAACTCCATTCCAACTCTGCACAACACAGTTTTAATCTCAAAGTTCCAAGAATCCGAAAGGGTAAAGATTATTACTTACCTGTCTATTCTTCTCCTGATTTTCTTGAGCAACTTGAGATTATCATTCTCAATGTGTTTGATGAGTTTCTCAATCATCAGATGACGTTCCATGGCTCCAAGCTTCGTGACATCAACGACTCTTTTACCTTTCTCGGCCATGGACTCATCACCATCATCAAGGAGAGAGGATCTCATGCGTTTGACGGTTGGCAATCTCTCGATCTCAGCCCATTGCAGAGCATACTCTGCATTCGTATTATTGCCCTCACCATCATGATCAGGTTCATACCTTGAAGAGCCGCTTCTGAAACTCGAGGTGTGTCTATGGAACGATGATCTGATGCTTCTTCCAATCTCTGCAAGCTCCACTCTCAACGACTCAATCTCGTCTGCTCCAGCCATATTAGCCATGGCTGTGGCTTAATTAGTTTGAGCTCTCTGTTATCAGAAACTCAAAGTCTAATTGATAGGTAAGCCTAACTGTTTTGACTTGCAGATATATATATAGTTATACATTTATACATTGTTCAAACTGACACGCTTCAATGATGTAAGTGAATACATCAGCTTTTCTTCTTAGTTCTTGAAATGATCTGCGACTTCCAAGGTCAAAAGATATATTAATAATAAAAACACATGCTGTGATACTCAAAAAGTTATTGTGAACAGCTGTGATCATGGAGGGTTGAGTATCAATTTTATATTCCTGGATAATTCGAGAATGGTTCTGGGCCATGTCTTCATGCGTTTCTCGTTCTTCAAGTATATGTTATGATTAATGTCTATATAATTTAGATTCCCCTCTAAGAAAGTCTTATGTATATATATACACATTTACTTGTTATTTTATGTAGAATGGAATACGTATGTTTTTATTGTGACATTTCCAACCAACAGATGCAGCATGAAACCCGCTAATTTTTACTACAAGAATAATAAGAAACCACTTGGAAACTATTAATAAGATCAGTCACGTTCTGTACCGTTTGGATTCAAATTTGTGGTTGAAAACCAAGATTCTTGGTATTGATTTTGAAATTAAATCACAATCTTACCATGTCAGTATAATTATATATTTTTTGAATCTTGGTTTTACTAAACTATGTAAGCTCAAACTAGATATATACCTATCATGACAATCTTTGCTAGTGCATGTGTACAAATCTTTGGTTATTCCTTCAAATTACAATTAGTGTATTCTTTTTCTACAAACAATAAATTCCATAAACACTAGCTTCACTGAATAAGAATAAATTATTATTATTTATTGTCAAAATATTTATCAGCAACGAATGCAGTAAAAAACCATATGATATAATTGAATGCTCTAAGATGAGCAAATGATTTCTCTACATATGTTTATTTTTTGGTGTAAATATATATGTGTGTGTGTGTGTGTGCATCTTGTTACAAATAAACAAACAAGAGACAAGGAAGATGAAAGCAATGACATAACAAGATGTTGAAAGAAAAGTTGGCAACAAAATCAAAGTAATAATCTCTATGAATAAGCATGACAACGCCCTCTTTCAGCTAATCCTCCTTTTTGTTTATTGAACTCATTAATTCATTATATTTTTATTTTTTTGGTCCAAATGTTAAAATTCATTCTTGTTTTTATTTATGTATATTCAAATGTTTATCTCTCATCATCTCCAATGGGTACACAATAATTTTTTATATATTTATTTTAAAATCAAGTAATTTAAGGTTGAACTAGATTCTAACCCGTCCTTTGAAAGGGCGGGTATATTTTTTTGTTTTAATTTTTTATAGAAATTTAATTTTTATGTTTTTTGTAATCACATATTTGTATACCATTTTTAAAAAATTATTAGTAAGAGGTTTTGATAATTATATTGAATTTGTAATATTGCATAGCTATACATATGTACTCAATGTTTTGAAATCCGATCCAGATCCGCGGTTGAATCGGTAAATCCGGTGATCCGGTATGTAATCCGATTTGAGTTTTAAGAAAAAAATATTATTTAATAATACAGTAAAACCTACAAAAACCCGCTAAAACCTAGAACCCGACTACCAATTAAACCAGTGGTTGAATCAATACATAACTTTTAATTATTAATTTTTTAAAGTTATATTATTAGAATGTTTTTGTATTCTAATTACGAAGTTAAATTTTTAGTTTTATAAAAAGAAAGATGATATGATTTTGTAGATTAAATAAAACCCGCTAAAACTCAGAATCCGTCCTACCAGTTAAACCACTGGTTGAACCTATACATAACTGTCAATTATCATTTTTAGTTATATTATTATGAATATGTTTGTAATATAAACAGGAAGTTAAATTTTTAGTTTTTATAAAAAAAGATGATATGATTTGTAGATTATGAATCTATTAACAGAACTAATTGTTCGATTTGGATTAGTTTATTTTTATTATCAATTATCTATTATGATTTTATGATAGTCCACTGTATATATATGTTGCAAAATATAATAAAAGAAAATCCACAAGAAACCTGTATAACTAATTGGTACGAAAAAATATTTTATATTATTTTCTATCACCCAGTAATACAGCATATTTGTTATTATAGATGATATAGCATTACATACTATAGATGATTGTAGACTTGTAAGAAATATATGTTACAAAACTTATATCAGTCGACAGTTTTATTTTAGCTATTGTTAGTGGGTTCCTACTATTAAGGAATTAAAGTAGTGGTTACAAAATATATATTTAGATATAGTTAGAAATTATTATGGTTTATTTTTATAAGTATATATTATAGGATTTTTTTTTGGACTCAACTATTATCAATGGGGCATGTTCCTGTTTTAATAGTATTGATTTGCTCTAATAGTTCACTTTATTATAGATATATTCTATAATATAATGAAATATAAAAATAATAAAAAATAAAAAACAACATTATTTCATTCTATGATAGAGTAATTTTATTATAAAGTGAACCATAGTGAAATACGTATTACCGAAGATTTCCTAAATTAAACTTAAGGTTGGAGTAAATCATACGCATTTCATTAACTAGTAAAGATCGTGAGCATTATTGTAATTATATTTCACGTTGATCGAAGAGGGATCACTATGATGGTTAACTTCTACGAAAGGCAAATTTGTTTGTAAGGTTTCATCAAGTCGCGGCGGGGCCGGGTTGTAATTCGAACTTCATTCCCGTTTTGGATTGAAATTTATATAATATATCTTTAAAATAAAATTATTAAAAAAATCTTTAAAATATTTGTCTCAAAAAATCTTAGATGTTATCGTTTTGGCTAGTTATTGTAAGAATACTGCATGAGATTTTATAATGAAAAATTTACTTCATATAGTGCAGAGGAAACAACGACTACTTCAAATCGTTTCCTTAATCCGTCTAACGACTACTTCAAATCATTTCCTTTTATAACTAAGACATATACTCATATAGTGGCTACTTCTTATTATTATCATTTAGATCGCCTTTTAACAACTGTCTACCATCTCTTAAAAATAGAGTAGAAAATACTTGTGAAGATAACTTTATAATATTTTATACTTAGATTAAACCATAGATACTTGACCAAAAAAGAAGAAGATCAAGCCATAGATCACTTGCTTTATGTCGGGATCTCTATGAGCATATTTATCTTAAACAAACAACGGCCAAAAACACTTCAAGCTCTAGTACAATCAATTTGTTTTTTTTAATTTTTAGTCGAGTTCTCTAAAAAATATTGTTATTTATATATTCTATTAAAATAGAATCATTAAAAATACTGTAGAAAAGTCATAGTTGTACTACTAATTAGAAACTTAATCAATTATCCTAAATTAACTCGTATATAATATTATCCTAACAAAATTTAATCTACATCTAAACTAAATTTCCAATAAAAGTTAAATATATTTCTGTTATGCAATTACTGTCTATTGTTATTAAAATATTCTGTTTTTTTTTCTGTACAGAGGGGATGAATAAACCTTTTTAACCTGTGGTTATATTCATTATTTCTTCTACTTAAAAGAATATACCATTTTTAAATGAGTGGTTTATATATGATTAAATAAACAAACGAAAAAAGAAATGGTTGATATATGATTAGTACAGTTTTATCAAAAGAAATTTCACTGAATATAAATTTAAAATAATATTATATAAAAACAAAAATTGATAGAAAAACATATATCCATATAGCTTATTTTATATTCTAAACGTTAACTTTTAAAATAAACATATATTGGCGGACGCGAGTTCAACTCCAATTGTTGTTTAAAGCACACATGTTAAATTTTATGAACTTCTAACCTAAAACAAATTAACAGTTAACGGACTGGACCAAATCTTAGGCATGAGGGTTTTGGTAGTTTGGGTAGTTCGGTTTTCAGATAGTACGATTCGGGTAAAATTTGCCAAATTGCACCGTAAAAAAGTTTGGTTTGGTTCAGTTCTTGGGTAGTTCGGTTTTAAAATTTTTTACTAAAGATTTCGGTTTGTTCGGTTAAATTTTCAGATTAAATTGAATAAAATTAAAAAAAATGGTTAATTTCGGTTAGTTCGGTTAATTTGGTTTGGATTTTGGTTAGTTCGGTTTGGTTATTTTAGTTAGTTAGGTTAGTTTGGTTATTTCAATTCGGATTTTGGTTACTTAAGTTAGTTTAGTTTGGAATTTCGGTTAAAACTGGTACTGTTTGAATTTTTTAGAAAACAGAACTAACCGAAACGTAAACCAAGTTTTTTTGGTTTGTTACCGAACCGAACTGACCGAAAATCGAACCATTTATTGCATAAATATTAACATGCATGCATGTAAATTTTCTTTACAAAATCAGGTAATGTTTTTGTAAAGAACCATCAAATAAATCAATCAAAATAAACCTTCGCATGCGAAACGAATGATCTTACTTGGTAAAAGATATAATGGTATATACAGTTGAGACACTTTCAGAATCTGATCTAAATGCTTACACCATCACGATAACAAATCGACTTTTGCAGTGAATGAGAAAAAGCTAAAAGAAACTATTTTCACTTGACAGGAGCAAGAATGGTGTAGAGAAGGAGGAATGAGACAATGATAATGGCTCCAACTAATTTAAACTTTGGACTTGTCGGGTTTGATGTCAAACGTACGCACCACAACAAACGACCCATTTTTTCTCTTTCCTCTCGAGTTCTCCAACAAACAAAACTCTCATTTCTAGCTCCTGCGTCGGTTAACGAGAGCCCCGGTGCCGGAGGCTCGTCCTCCCATCCTCTCTGTTTTTCTCTTTGCTTCTCTTCTGGCTGTCTCTCCTTTTCTGATATATTTATGATTCTGGGTTAGAGTTTCGCGACCGTGCTCGATTTTTGCTCGTGGTGGAGGATATGCTTTCTATGATCTCTTGTTAGCCGGAAAATAGATAGACCGACAGCAGAGATAGAGGAGCTGAATCCAAGGCGATTAGGCGAGGCGTAAGGTTACATGGGCCCTACGGTTGTTGTGACTTGCAAGTTACGTGGCCATGTGGCTGAATGGGTCAAGAAAAAAAGATGTTTTTGGTATAGAGCCCAATCGTATAACAAACTTTTACTGTCTTAAGGCTTATACAATAACATAACCGTTGATATGGTACATCGTATCAAGAAAGGCAAAACAAACTTTTGACAAAATAATATAATCCGACAAAAAATATGATATGACAATTACAATTACAAGATAATTCAATGATGAAATCCAGACTGAATATTTGTTGGATGATGACAATACATTGACATCTAGCTAATCTTGTTTTGCTCTTGTTAACAACTGAAATGCTTTCCAGCATCATAACAAACTGCAGTCACTTATGTTACCTACACGAGAAAAGTTTTCTAGATAAAGATAGAATTTTTTTTTGGTTAAAACTGCTCCGGAAGATATTCTTTCTAAAAGTTTACTCTTGAACCCGTCTAACAAATCTGCGTAACCATTACAACAACAAAAAGAGCAAAACGAGTATATTTCCGATTACAAAAACCGGTGGAAAACGAAAATATTCCGCAAATTTATAGAAAAAAATCTAAAATAAAATCATAATATTGAAGAACAAAAAATACTGTTAAAAAAGAAATCTCAGCGCCGGTGCTAAAAAAATCCTAATGGTATAAGTATAACACACTTAAACTCTATTTCTAGTTTTATGTGGATACAGCTCGAAATTATGTCCTAAATACATAAAAAAAAATAGAAATATACGATGATGTAATATGTTACTAAGTGCTTAAAAATATAAATTAGTTAACCCTAAAATATAAATATTTATTTGTCGTTTAATGAAATCTCTTTTGTTCATTTTGACTTTTGAAAACTATATTTAGGATTAAAAAAATTTAAAATCATCCTAGGAAATTTTTTTGAAATATATTTTTGGTATTTTTTTCTTCTTTTATGGAAATATATCACACTAATATAATATAGTATGTAAAACACAAATTTTAGAGTAAATCAAAATATGCTTTCTGTCTTTTTTTTTTTTTTTGTCACAGAGAGTAAATCAAATATACAAGTGGGGGATATTCTCGTTTTAACCGAAATGAGAAAAAGAGAGAGAGAGAGAGAGAGAGAGAGAGAGAGAGAGAGAGAGAGAGAGAGAGAGAGAGAGAGAGAGAGAGAGAGAGAGAGAGAGAGAGAGAGAGAGAGAGAGAGAGAGAGAGAGAGGAGAGAGAGAGAGAGAGAGAGAGAGAGAGAGAGAGAGAGAGAGAGAGAGAGAGAGAGAGAGAGAGAGAGAGAGGAGAGAGAGAGAGAGAGAGAGAGAGAGAGAGAGAGAGAGAGAGAGAGAGAGAGAGAGAGAGAGATCAGAGAGAGGAGAGAGAGAGAGAGAGAGAGAGAGAGAGAGAGAGAGAGAGAGAGAGAGAGAGAGAGAGAGAGAGAGAGAGAGAGAGAGAGAGAGAAGAGAAGAGAGAGAGAGAGAGAGAGGAGAGAGGAGAGAGAGAGAGAGAGAGAGGAGAGGAGAGAGAGAGAGAGGAGAGAGGAGAGAGAGAGAGAGAGAGAGAGAGAGAGGAGAGAGAGAGAGAGAGAGAGAGAGAGAGAGAGAGAGAGAGAGAGAGATTCATTTTTGGGGATAAATATCAAAAACTCGTCTCCTTTATTATCTGTAGCAGAACCCTTAAACCTTATCCCCTTTCCGAAAGCACATCACGAGATAAAGCTTTAGCCTTTAGCCTTTAGCCATGTCTGCCTCCGCTTCTTCCGTTTCCCTCTCTTCCTTCAATCCCAAATCCTAAACTCCACTCCCTCTCTTTCTCCGCCGTCAAATGCTCCTCCTCACCCGCCCAATACCCATCTCGTTTCGTTACACACGTCGCCGTCTCCTCCGATTTCGAGGTGGAGGAAGACGACATGTTCGCTGACGACGACTCCTCCCCGCCGCAGGAGCGCAGCTCCTTCTCTGCTGACCTCAAGCTCTTCGTCGGTAACCTTTCCTTCGATGTCGATAGCGCCCAGCTCGCTCAACTCTTTGAGAGCGCCGGTACCGTTGAGATGGTTGAGGTAAGAAGTGATTCTCTTCCTAAAAGTTTGGTGCTTTATAGGTTTTCTGATGAAGTAGAGATTGCTTATTAGTTTATTGAAAATGGGTTCTGAGTCTTTTGATGATATGATGTTTTGATATTGTGATGAAATGGGTTGGCTTTGTAGGTTATTTATGACAAAGTTACTGGCAGAAGCAGAGGTTTTGGGTTTGTGACTATGTCCACTGCAGCGGAAGTTGAGGCCGCAGCTCAACAGTTCAATGGCTATGTAAGGAGATTACTCCTCTTCTTTGCTTTGTTGTTTATAGAGTATCTTTGTATGTGTATGTTCTTGTTCTTTGGCTTGTGTTTAATAATGTTATTTGGTGTCTCAGATTTCTTTTTTTCTCATGTTTTATGAATTGCTGTTTCTCATGTTACTTATATGATTGTTCTTGTTTGTCATTTGGGGATTTGAGTTGGTGAGACAGTCGTTGAGCCTTTGTCTCTTTGCAGTACAGGCTTGTTGTTTGTATCTTGCAGTTTGATCTTTTAGATTTTGTGCATTGTGGTTGTTTTTGCTAACGATGTGGACATGAACATTGTAGGAATTTGAAGGCAGACCCTTGAGGGTTAACGCTGGCCCTCCTCCACCTAAGAGGGAGGAATCATTCTCCAGAGGACCAAGAAGTGGTGGTTACGGTTCTGAACGTTCCAGTTACGGCTCTGAACGTTCCGGTTACGGTTCTCAACGTTCAGGACGTTCTGGTTACGGTTCTGAGCGTTCCAGCTACGGTTCTGGGTCAGGTTCGGGATCAGGTTCATCAGACCGAGTTTATGTGGGCAACCTTTCGTGGGGTGTGGATGACATGGCTCTTGAGAGCTTGTTTAGCGAGCAAGGAAAGGTTGTAGAGGCCAGGGTCATTTACGACAGGGACACTGGTCGATCCAAGGGTTTTGGGTTTGTGACACTCGGCTCTCCTCAAGAGGTCACAAGAGCCATCAGTTCTTTGAATGGAGCTGTGAGTAATCATCATTTTGTTTTGATCAGTAGTACTTGTTAGCAAACACTGTCTGATACACTTTTTTGTTGGGCTTCTATAAAGGATTTGGATGGAAGACAGATTAGAGTCTCGGAGGCTGAGGCTAGACCACCAAGGCGCCAATTTTGAGTGAACATGCATGCAACTTCATGTTCTGGAGGTGTAGCTCATCTTGACTGACGACAAGCTATTTATGTTTTGGGCTTTTGTTTCTTTATTTCACTTTTGATTCGTTTTGGGCTTTGAATGTTTTGCCTTTATCTTTGCAGACTAGGGTTTTGGACTTTGTTTTTTTCTTATATATTAAATCTTTCTTTCATCCTTATGGTGGGGGCAAAGCCCAAGTACCTGTGCAGGCTAGGGTCTGTTCGTTATTCAATGCTTTTTATCTTCTTCTCTTGAAAGAAAAAGTAAACAATTTTCCTAAAACATTACAAATTTTTCGTTTGTAATCAGTTGGATCCATACAATGTTGTATGGTCTGGTTTTATATGTACCACACATTCGATCCCAGTTTTATGAAAATGGGCCTAAGATTGATTATCTTTGACCACGGACAACACAGATAGTAGACGCATTTGAGTGTAAATAGTAACACTTTTTTCAACCAGTCGAGTGGCATGGCTTCACAAACTCACAAGTGAACGGTTCGACCGCTACAACATAGACGTTAACAGTACCAGCAAATCAACATATTACGAAAATTCATTACTACATTTTATTTAAGAGCCGGTTTTTAGTTTTTTTAGTTAAAAGTTAAGAGACGGTATAAACCGATTCTTAATTTTTTTAGTTAAAAGTTAAGAGACGGGTTCTTATATTCCGCTAAGATCATGTTTATCGGTAGTCTTTTATCACAATTTTCTAGAATAAAATTATTAAAATAAATGAAAATTAAGAAAGAGAAAGCTAAAAGGTTCTTAGTTAAGCAATTTAAAAAACGTTTCTAGTTCTGAGATATATATGTGTCATATATTAATTGGTTCTATTCTATAATGAAAAATGAAAAATAAATAAATTTATATAATATTAATTTTTCTTTATTTAAGAACCTCTAACACGTTTTCAGAGATAAACATGCTTTAAAAAAACTCATCCTAAAAATCTTCATTAATCATACTCTGAGTATTTTTGCTTTTTTGTCAGGCTTATGTCAATCGACTCAATTGTAATAAACCAAAAGTGTTTTTAGGAAATTTCCTTCATTTACATTCCTCTCTATTGATTGTTTTTTTTTTTCCTTTGTTATTCCAAGAAGAGTTAGGCTTTTTGGACTTAATCTCTCTCTCTCCAAAACCAATCTTTAGCTGTAAATAGAAACAGTGGCTGAGCTAAGTTTAAGTTTTACATGGGTCAATATTCATTTAATATATAGTTAAAATGATATATGAGAGAGTTGAACTCAAGACATAGGGTCATAAAAGAAGATCTTTACCAACAGACCACAACAATTAGTGTGATATTAGTCTATAAGACCATCTTTGGTGTATTTTCCTATTTTTATCTCTAAAATATATCAATTCTAAAATTGAAATGTGTTTCTTTTCAATGTATTCTTCTATTTTCAGCTCTAAAATAAATATTCTCAAAAATATTTTATTTAAATTTTGAAACAAATATTTTAAATTTATGAAAGTTGATAATTAATCTTATGTATTTTTAACTTTTACAAATTTCATAAGTTATGATTTTGTTTTAAGTAATGTTTTTGTAAAAGACTATTACATAAATACAAGTGTGATTCTATGTTTATAAAAACCGTGTTTCTAAAAACAGTTGTTTTGGTTATAACTATAAAAGTTCTAAAAAGTAGTGAACTATCTTATAAATAAAAAGTATGACTCTTTAATAGAAGAATGTTATTTTTGCTTCCATATTTAGAAGAAAAAATAGTAATTTTTATTTTAAAAGAAAAATAAAAATGGATTGGAACATCTTTTCTTCTACTATAACATTTAGAAGTGGAAATAGCAATTGGTTGTAGATATTCTAAAGTGACTCGGCCACTGAACAGAAACATGTTTAATCTATTTATTTTTTTCACCGAGTTCACTCGACTTAGGAACGAAATAAGGCTGACCCATGTGCTTAACCACTAGGCCACGCACATCGGTGATTTAGGGTATGACTAGCGGTTGCGGTTGAGGGAGTTTGCGGATGCGTGTAGTTGTGATTTCAAGCGGTCTTAAGAGATTTGTACAACTGGTTCTGCGGTTAGAAATTGGTGCGTTTGCGGGATATTTATGACTGGCTAACTACCAAATGCAACAACGGTTAGATAATAAATCAACAATATTTACATTTTATATAATTATAAAAATATTAAAAATAATAATATTATAATAAATATAAAAATTATATTAAAAAAGTTATAGTTTTAAAATTTTAAAAATTATAGAAAATAATTTTTATTTTTAGAATTTTATAATATTAATTAAAATATAATAGATATATTTTAGTATTTAAAATTTTTATTTAATATTTTATTTTTGTATTTATACTTATCTTCCCGCAACCGTAAACGCTAACTGGAACAGCTTTTGAATTTATGAGGTTTAGAACGGTTTAGAACGGTTTTGATGATTGTTGTAAAAAAATAACAACCAACCGCTACAAACCGCAAAAGCTGCGTTTGCCGATGGTATCGAGAAAACCAGTCATATCCTTAATGATTGTTTTTTTTGGCAACTCTAGTTGTATTGATGTTTTTAATATATTTTGTGTATATATAAAAATAACTAGTTTAAAGCAATTTTGATTTATTTGACGGTTGAGATTAAAAAAGAACTTTTTATCAATAGATTAATAGGATAATGCTAAATTAATATCAAACCTTGTATATATTGTGCGGACGTCACGTGACGAAGAGTAACTTCAACGTCATTGGTCTTAAGAAGGAAACAAAAAAATGAACGAAAGTGAAAAACAAATAGGACATAGCAATAACCGAAAGCAGAGAAGGAACATTGAAGTGAACTAATGGAAGATTATGTCTCAAAAATGAAGAACACAAAAATAATAAATGCCACTTTGCTCTTTCTCCATCATACTTCCACCACCCTTCTTGCCTACAAGTTAGGCATTTTCTTCCTTTTTAACTCATTTTCCTTTGTGCACAAAATAAAACTCATATCCTTTTGTCTTTATTATATAAAAATCAATTCCATAACCAACTCAATCTAGACATATTTAACTTAATCATATGTAGAAGCAAGCTTGTGTTATAGTGTGAGAGCACTATTTTAAGCTGACTATATCTCTATATATTTTACAAGTGTTTTCTGGAAATGATATTCCGATCATTTATTATTATTTTATATTTAAATGTGGGTTTAGTGATTGACAAGGACGGCTTAGAGCATGGAGAAAGGGAACATGGACTCTGGGGTTCAAACAGTTTTTAACAAAATTAATATTAAAAAAGGTCTAAATTTTTGAAAAATAATTGGGAATATGAACCCAAAATTTTTAAATTGTCTATAGATACATGTAAAGTTAAATAATTTTTTTTCCCCAAAGGTTCATTAATACCTTAACTCGGCCCTGGTGATTAAGGTTTAGTGGTTAGGAAAGGTTTAGAGTTTTGAATAATTTAGTTATTAATCTTTCAGTTAGTACTATTTTGAAAAAAAATCTCTTTGTATGCTATCTTTGTCATAATTTGTATGCTATCTAAATAATTTGCCTTTTGAAATATAACAAATAGGTGTCGAATACATCGAGAATGAGCTAATTATGTTGTTTGAAAAATTCATCATGGTCGATTATTATTAAGTTAACTTGGAAAGTGAGAAACCCAAGAGGAATGTGGGGGCACAATAAGAAAACAATACAAAAGAGTTAAATACGCATGCAAGCATGCAAATACAAATACAAATTAATGGCTTCAAGAAGTAATTATATGTTTATAATCTCTAAACCCACAACATATAATCTATTGGGGCAGGTTTCACTGAGTTCTTGGGATTGCAATTCCTTTTAGTTTAATATTATAGGAGTAATTTGTTATCACACGTATATAAGTATATACTTCATAGAATGGGGTTAACTGTCCACGGAAAACAACATTTAAATAGCTAACTGAATAATATAGCTATTTAGTTCCATAGTCCATACTATTGAATAAGCTGTGGAGCGTACCATTTCATAACTAAAATCTTCAGTATATTATCGTATTGTGTTATCTATCATTGTATTGGATTATTATTTGTATATTATACAATGCGTGCTCTTTTTGCAGATATATGTGGAGTAGATGCATGGCCGTGAGTTATATATCCCTTATCCACATGAACAAGGATATGTGTAAAACAAAAAAAAAAAGGGTAGGGGAAAGGTATGAAAATACTCTATGTTTGATGCTTAGAACAAAGAGATAGAATAAGGAGTTTGACTACATAGGGAGAGTGAATGAGAGCACGGAGAATAAAAACCATAACTCGATTACTTTGTGTTTCGTATTTCAATCATCAAGCACAGTGCTCCATAACCACAACCAGACATTATCATCACTAAGAGTTTACAATACATATATATATATATGTGTGTGTGTGTGTGTGTGCATATGTTACATATCCGCCCATCACTTGATCAAACTTTCATTTAAATATTAGGGAGATAAAGTAAATTATGTTTGGACCCATCTTTTTGTCCAGAATCCAGATATATGTAGACAAATGATAGTGAAATTCTGATTTCTAATTTCATCTTCAAAAATGAAAATTTTGTTTTGTTTCTTATAAAAGGGAATCAAAAAGTGAAGCAGCTTTATATCTAATCAGTTTATTTAAGAGAAATTCCCTAGGATATCATTTTTTAAATTTTTTTCACAGAAATAACATTTTTTTAGTAACCTCACAAAAATAACCTTCAATGAAGAAAATGACCAAAGTAAGTTTTATTAAAAGGTAAAAATATATTTACCGTAGGATTAACTAATCTAGACTTAAGGTTTAGAGTTAATGGATAGAGTTTTGGGGATAAAGTTTCAAATTTTAAAAAATAAAAAATTAAAATTAAAATTTTCAAGGACTATTTTTATGACAAAAACTTAAAAAATGCTATTTGAAAGAATTGCTCTTTATTTAATCTAAAGATGTTTCCTTTGTCACTTCATTCTTTTTAACACAACAAATTTAGATATCATTATGAGTGTGATTGGTAAACAAGAAAAATAAATGAGAATAAATAAAATAAAGTAAATGAAAAGAAAATATAAAAGGTGGAAAATGACAAAAGCAACAGTAATCAGCGTTAATATATTTTACCTGCCAAACCAAGAGAAAAGTTTAGAGTATTTTTTCCACTTTATCAACAACACCAAGAGTAAAAGTAAAAAAAAATGATTTTTGTCATAATTTAGCAAAAAAAAAAGAAACTGAAAAGAAAAGAAAAATTTATTAATTTTTCATCATATTTTACATTGAGCTTTTTTCGTTAGGTTCTTAGATTTACTTACATTAAGTCTTTGATTTGTCTTATTTTCTTAAACACTAACGATTTCATTAATTCATTCATGGAAATATACAAAGTGAGATACAATGTTAAGATACATATGCCGGTAGATCGTAGACCTCCAGAGACAAAACCCCAAACACATGAAAACTAAAGCTTCAACACAGAGAGACAATGACCAAAGAACCGATCTTTACTAAGCTAGGTAACCAAAAGACCCAACACTCTGAATAGCTTCAACACAAATCAGATAAAATGGAACAATAAAATAAGCTTGAGAAGAGCTAAATCCTCGCTCAATCTACTGACAAAAAGGAAAAAAAAACGAAAACACTATTTACTACTTTCATCGAAAAGCCAAAGAAACCGAAACTGACCAAGTCTTCAAAAGGATATGGACCATGCTCTTCTACATGACCAAAGCAATCAAGAACCAGAACCCATACCTCGTCCATACATTTAGATTAACAGATCACCAAAAAAACTTGAAACCGAGGGTAAGAGGCAATGATGAAACATCCAAAGATCTAGGATGAAGACGAACAAATCACACACCACAAAAGCGAAACCTGCATAATCAAACATCAAAGATCTATAAAAAAGAAAGCCTCGAAAAATCCAAGATTTGGCTTTAATAACTCTTCTTCACGGATCCAAGCTGAACCGAGAAAAACCAAAATGAAAGAGGTCAAAAAATTCAGTAGAACAAAGATCGGTTCGATTATAACTCTAATATAAAAAAGAAATAGAACACCGAGGTTCGAAAGCCATTGAACTGGTCGAAGACATAAAAATGATTTGATCAGCCTTTATTTTCTGATTAAAAAAAGATTATTAAAACTCGTGCTACAGATTTAATGTATCTCTTATATGTACTCCTTTTTGTATTATGTAACTATTTTTATGTTAAACATCTCTCATATGTAATCTTTCATTATTACTATACCAATTTCTTATTTAGTTTATGTTATTTAATACAACTTTCAACCAAAGTTCTCTAAACATCTATACCATTTTGATTTTTTTGGTTCCAGAATCATTGGAGTTAGTTATTAGATATCAAAGATGTTTCATACAGTACTTTTATGTTTAGAAAATAGTCAAAAAAGGAAATGAGGAAAGCTAATAAAACAAAAAAATAAAGGGAAGAGAAAAAACAAATAACGAGAAACAAAAGGAAATGGTCCACGCGTGCCAACATGAATTGTAAGTGCTGGTGGATGCAACGCGCGCGCTTAATTTTCTCACGTGAAAAATTTCCGAAAATACAAAGAAAACTATTTAATAAAAATATTGAAATTTTTCCAAGAATAAATAAATAAGCATGACGAGAAGACGCACTCTGTATTTATAATGCTTCTTCTTTGACATTTGTACGGTGTGTACCACTCTCGTTTATGAAGCAAACCCAAAAACTATTTTTAACTTTCTGTTTTCTTTGGGGCAAATAGATTAGATTTTTCTTTGCTTAATCAATGGAAGTGAACACTGAAACCATGCAAAAGTCAAAGTTTGGAAGAATCTGTGTGTTCTGTGGAAGCAGCCAAGGCAAGAAGAGTAGTTACCAAGATGCTGCTGTGGATTTAGGCAACGAATTGGTATTACATACGTATCTCGATCTATGTTTACTCTTGACAGCTTCCATACTCTGGTTACCAAATGCCCTCTGTTTTGTTCTGTTACAAACAAACACTTAACATGTTATATAACTTACATGTAATTTTTTTTTGTGCGAACTAACCTACAAGTACAAAAACCTTTAAAAGTACTGTTGATATGTGAAACTTGTGTTTCTTTGATAGCTCAGTTTTTCATTTTCATTTTTATTATTTTATCTTTTATGTCTGCATATGTATGATTGTACAAATAGCAGTATCTTTGGTTTTGATTCTTCTTCATAGCTCATTAGTCAATCGTATCTGTAGTAAGAAAAAATGACTGAGAAGATTCATCTCTTCGTTTTGTTTGACTTTGCAGGTTTCAAGGAACATTGATCTAGTGTATGGAGGTGGAAGCATAGGTTTGATGGGTTTGGTTTCACAAGCTGTTCATGACGGTGGCCGTCATGTTATTGGGTAAACTCTTCAACCAGTTACGTAATCAGAGACTTGAGATTAATACATACTAATAAGTGTATTTTTCTCATTTTTGTTCTCATTTTACTGCAGAGTTATTCCCAAGACACTCATGCCTAGAGAGGTATTCTTGCTACCCTGAGAGAAAAAAAACTTAAAACTATTTTAGTTTGGTTCTTGAATCCTCTTTAACTATTATATTTCCTATCCATTAAATCAAACCTTTTTCATATAAAGCAGTAGTTTTGTATGGTTGCCTTAGAAAAAAGTGAGATGGAGAGATTGATTGCTAAGTCTTTTAAGGAATTTTAAAATAATCCCATTTGCTTACATGCCATCATTGCTTCTGTGATAGAACAGTCTAAAGCTACTTTGCTTTCCTTCTTTTAATTTTATTGAAAGTCTCAAGATTATTGGTTAAATGGGGGATTTCTTTTTGGCAGTTGACCGGTGAAACAGTAGGAGAAGTAAGAGCAGTTGCAGATATGCATCAAAGAAAAGCAGAGATGGCTAGACACTCTGATGCTTTTATTGCCTTACCAGGTTAGTATTGAAGTTTAAAAACCTTTCTTGAATCTTGAAGTTGTTCAAAGTCCCATCTGTTTTTGTATCTGTCAGTTCTCCAAACAAGTAATGATTATGTGAGATAAAACTTGTCACAGTCTAGTTACACAGCCTTGTTTAAGGATCTAATAAGCATCTTCTTAGGCTTTGTACTTTGTAATTTCTTAATTGTGCAAAATCAATTAAAAAGAAGAATAATAATGCTGATTAAAAAAAGAGCACCGAAAAGGGTTTTAACTCTTTGACTAGTATATTGCCAAAGAAGATGGAAGAGGAAACATTAGTAAAAACATGTTTTCTTCGTCAAATTCAAGCTGTATACATTCTCTTAAGTTTGAAATTTTAAAAGTATATGATTTTCAGTTTTTATATGGACAATTTTTCTTAAAAAAAATAGATAAAGAAGCCTTGACCCATCCACATCTCGCACTGAAAATAAGACATATCTCTTGCTCCATATAGCTTGTTGGGTAGTGTTACTGTGACCAAAGTTTTAATTTTTTTATTACCTGTTTCATGTATAAAGACAAAACCTAAAACAGTCCTAGAAAAAGCATGTTTTGCCCATACAAGGAGGTCTTGTTCTTCAATAAGACCCTGCTTTTGTGATCATGTCCATATGTAAAACAGAGAGTCAGAGAACAGGATGAGGCATTGAATTTATCAAATAATATAATAGTAATAATAATGTATAGAGATTATAATCTCTTTCTGCTTCTGAATATACAGGTGGGTATGGAACACTTGAAGAACTGTTGGAGGTCATAACATGGGCCCAACTTGGGATACATGACAAACCGGTAAAGATTCAAAATTTTGGTGGATAATTTCAAACCCAAGTCATTAAAAATTAATCTTCATTGTTATGATGCAGGTGGGTTTGCTTAATGTTGATGGATACTACAACTCTTTGCTCTCTTTCATTGACAAAGCTGTTGAGGAAGGATTCATCAGTCCCAATGCACGCCAGATCATAATCTCTGCACCCAGTGCTAAGGAGCTTGTAAAGAAGCTTGAGGTAAAGCAATATGATGGAACCAAAAGAAAGAAACTGGTTTCTGAAGTTTTGAAAACATATAAACTGTGTTGTTATTGTTGTCTGTTTGCAGGAGTATTCACCTTGCCATGAAAGGGTTGCATCTAAGCTTTGCTGGGAGATTGAGCGGATTGGCTACTCCTCTGAAGACTGAGGATCGTTATAATCGTATAACTATAATTATTGAATGTCAGGAGATTTCAAGATAGATCTTACTTTCAGGAAGTAAACAGGTTTTTAAGATCTTAGAAACTTTTGATTAGGAGGTGTAAACTGAAAATTTCCACTTAGGGAGAAAAATATTTTGTGAAAATTTTATTACTTCTCTTTAACTCTGAAATGTTTATGTTTCAATGAATCATGTTCCTCTGTAACTTAACTAATGAAGTTAAATGTTTTTGGCCTTTTTATCTCAAACAAAAGGAATCAAAATATGATCTTTCTATTAAAAGAGAATCAACTTTTGTTGTCTATACAACATCGGACTAAACTAAACTCACACAAGCAGTTGCTGTGTGCAACACAGTAACGACTCTCTAATCTCCTATGCTCTGTGCCATTATATGGTTAGAGATTAATGATTCTTCTTCGTCAGTATCTCCACAATCATAGCAGAACTCTGAAGAACAAGTTGAGTTCTCAGTCTCTAGATTCTTAAGGTTCTGGATAGCATCTTGTACATCAAACAAAAGAGCATCTTTAACTGCTCTCACCGAATCCTTTTTCTGATTATTGATGTTCTCTTTCCTGACCAGTCTAGTAGACTCAGCTTTTCTTTTGGCTTCCCTCATATGCAGTTGATCAATGTAATTGTCATGCAATGCCCCTTGTTTTTCACCTGTTTCAGCACCGGAGGGCTAACGAGCTTTGCTTGATCTTTTGGACTTTCAACGATTCTCGGAAGACTCTGCCCTTCATCCACTGGAGTTGAGAGAAAGTCGGTTGTGGCGCCAGGCTCAAGAACTGAGAAGAGATCAAATCCATATGACTTTCCTTCTCAAGTAAATGTCTGATAGCTTTCTTTGAGAGATTGCCTCTTCGCTGAGTGACGTATCTTATTAGCCTTTGGTGAATTTGGTTTTAGTAGTAGTTTACTTGCAGAGAGTGAAAACTGCGGAAGTGGTGGTAAGTTTGTCTTCTTCCTGGCTCTCTTGATCGAGGAGTGATGAGATCAGAGTTCACCCTATCGAAACATTCTTGAGCAGACTTTCCAGGCACCATCTTAGAAACCTTTCTCCAGAAATGAGGGCTTGGCTTCACTGTCAAATAAGCTCCTCTCCTCACTATCCTTTGCAATTCTCATCCTTTTCCCCTTAGCAGGACAGGACAAAACACTAACTTTTTCTTCTCCATCAACAACATTACAATCTCTAAGCATGTGCTAAGTCTTTGGACGAAGACGACTTCTACTTCTATTCCTAGATGATCGATCTCACACCATCTCCTAAACAATTTTGATTTCCCAGATGAAGCTAATCTCGCACTACCTACATCTACTCAAAACACTGTTACCTGATTCTCTCCCACTAGAAGAAGCTCGACGTTCCACTTCCACAGATCCTCCTCCGCTCGAGAATAATCGAGGAGACCGTTACCCTCGCTGAACGGCGAAGTACCGATGTAGCTGTTTCAGGCAAGACGACGGGGAGTTTCTTTCTCGACATCGCAACGGAACTGGAGCAAGCAGTTACTTGTTCAAATCTATTAACTGCAACTACTGCTTCGGTTCGGTTCAATTTGGAATAGATAGTAACACCTAAAACAAAATCTAACAACCCGAGTTCCAAACCATACCGAACCAAAATATTTCCGGTTCAATTCCTTGGCATTTAAAAAAAAAAAGAATATATAAACGGAATGACAGCTCTAACTAATACGCAGAGGACAGTTCTGAGGCATTCTTGTTGGATTTAGTGTTTTGCTTCTTGGTTTTGATTACAGCAATTTTGATTACAGCAACGGTGAAAGAAGTGTTGTGTTAATGGTGTGTTGAGTGTTTGGTTGGTGTGGTGATGTGGGGTTAGCAGAACAGGTTTAACACCTTTGAGAAGATCCAGGTTCTTGTCGGTTGTCGCTGCCATTTCTGTGTTTTGGAGTTTTTCTCCTGGCCTTAAATAATTGTCTCTTCCAGATTGTCTTCTGCATGTCTTGGTGGCTTCGGTTAGTTGAGAAATTATAAAAAGGTTAAGGGTGTTAGGTTCTCCGATGAAGGATCAGTTGAGAAGGAAGCTTAAATTCTAGGCTTGTGTGTTGCTTCTTGGTTGGTGTATGGTGTTAGACTCTCGAGTTCGTGTTCTGGTTTGATACCGAAAACTGAAGGTTCATGTAATCTTAATCTTGTGCCGTTGTAATGCCATTGCATCGCTGTTTCTTTTTAGTGCAGTTCGCTGCACGTAATCCGGCTCGTCCAAGCCTAGAAATCCTATCTCTAATCTCTTTCTCAAGGAAGATAAAAGATTATTTGTCTTGGGGTTAAATGCAAGAGTGAAGATTTATCTAGTGATCATAGTAGTTTTTGTATGTCACCTGTTGTTTGGGTTTGAGTTTTCCTTTTGTAGGCTATGCTTCTGGAGATGTTAAATTGTTTCCGTCGGATTTAGATTTTCACCCTCGTATATTCTTCAGTTTGATGGATCAAAATCAATTGGTAAAAGAAAAAAAAAAAACTAATATGCATTTATTTGTTTTAGTGAGATTAGGCCCATATATATATTTGGGCTGGGCCGTTACACGAATAATCTACATCATCATATATAAACACTAGGTTCCGCCACAACTATCACTCCTCTCCTTCAAAAAAAAAAAACCCTAAAAGAAATCATTTGACGGCGCCTCTCCACACTCCACAACCATGCCTCCTAAGTTGGACCCGAGCCAGATCGTCGACGTCTACGTCCGTGTAACCGGAGGAGAAGTCGGAGCCGCCAGCTCCCTCGCTCCCAAGATCGGTCCCCTCGGTCTCGCCCCCAAGAAGATCGGAGAAGACATCGCCAAAGAGACCGCCAAGGAGTGGAAAGGGCTCCGCGTCACCGTCAAGCTAACGGTTCAGAATCGTCAGGCTAAGGTCACGGTGGTTCCATCTGCCGCGGCGCTTGTCATCAAGGCCTTGAAGGAGCCGGAGAGGGACCGTAAGAAGGTGAAGAACATCAAGCACAATGGTAACATTTCGTTTGATGATGTGATTGAGATCGCTAGGATCATGAGGCCTAGATCTATTGCTAAGGAGCTGAGTGGGACTGTTAGGGAGATTCTTGGGACTTGTGTCTCTGTTGGGTGCACTGTTGATGGGAAGGACCCTAAGGATCTTCAACAGGAGATTCAAGAGGGTGAGATTGATATTCCTGAGAACTAAGGAATCGAAAAAATGTTGTCTTTTTTTTTTCCTCAATTAGAATGACTCAGTTTTGGATTTGTTGTTGTGTTTTCTTGTTTCTGTTTCAAGAACCATAATGAGTTTATCGATCGCGGTGTCTTGAATGATCAGAATGTGAGGTTGATTTGGTCTTTCTATGCTATTGCTTTGATCTGTTTGGTGGATTATGGTAGTTTGCTTATTGTTGGCTAGAAGTATTGTAGTTTACTGCATAAGGATCATTTCGTAGTTAATCCTAAACTTTCACTTCATGAGTATAATGTTTGGATTCATTTCATAATCATCCTAAACTATCTCGTTGAGCAATTGATATCATCTTCTTTGGTTTTATTGTGAACTGTCTTTGCATCGTGCTTTCATGCAACTCTTCCCTCTTCATTTACATTCTTCAGTATCATTAAGATTAGGAATAACACACACAATACACTGTATCTCTAGTGACTCCTGAAGATTTCATTCTCTCACAATACGAGTATCAATTGGAACTCTTAAGCTAATAGATTGGTAACTCTCTCGTTCGTTCTTCAGATTTCAGTAATTGTTGAAGCTTCTCTTTCTCTCAGAGTCTTAGCTCTTCCTTCCTATCTTCTTCAACGTCATCAGCTGGTGCTACGTACAGCTTATCATTTAGGTTTTCAAGACTTCCGAAACAAAACATAAAACTGGAGAATCACTATTATCTATCTATATAGTAGAACCAACGGATTATTTTGAAGATGACCAACAGATTTAACTCGCAAAATGTTACAACTTGGGTATTTCTCATTTGTTCAAAATCTTAAATGAAACGTACGAGCTTGTGGAATGATTTGTTGCTTCAAGCAATATCTTGTAGCATACTTCGTGGTGTTGAAGTAGATTGATAGTTATAATAGAAGAGAGAAGGCAAAGTTGTAGATTTAAATAGGACCAGAGGTTCCAATTAAATCACCAACCAGTTTTTCATACTTATAATTGGTGGTTCATCAATTATCATCATTGATGACTTTAGACAAAAAACATATTTAGAGGAGAATGGTTTCTCATAGATAGTCGGACATTACAGTATAAATTTTTTGACCTATACCATGTAGCTCCAAATGGACTATTGTTCGAATGCAGATTATAATATTAATTTTGAAACAGATATATATCGAGAGATGTGTTGTCGATCTTGGTATACTTGAGCTGTGCTACACTCTGATAATTTGAGTGACTAATTAAAGGATAAAAATTAAAACAACAGGTACATATACAAAAACAAAATGTGTTTCTATGAAAATGTGTGTTTTATATTTTTTTGCGGAAAAACGCATCTTGCGGTTTTGGCGGGAAAATGTGTTTTTCTGTTTTTGTGAGAAAATGCATTTTTTTGGTTATAGCAGAAAAATGTATATGCAAAAAAATAGAATTTACGGTTTAAAAATAATATTTTGATTTTAAAAGGTCATTTTTGTCATTTATCATTACTGAACTAGATGCATCTGCATCCAGATGCACCATCAAAACTCACCTTCACTTGGATGAGAATTTGAGATGAGTTTTTAAAAATTCAGATGGATGATCCATCTGGATGTAACATTATAATGCATAAAACGAACATCAATTTGCATCTTCATCCAGATGAATCACCTGGGTGAGCAAACGAACAAGGCCTATATTAATTGTTTATTAGGGAAGACAAGCATGCATCCTAACTAACTTTGATTTGATGATTAAAAAATTGAACAGTGGATCTTTTGGTTGGGACCATTCATCTGAGCTGCTACTGCTGCAGTCTACCACCAATTCGTTCTGAGGGCTTCAGGTTCCAAGTCTCTAGGGTCTTTCAGAAATGCAGCAAACGTCTAATAAGCGCTTTCATCCACCAAAACGCATTCTGAAATAAAAAGATGATAACTTCAAATAGTTGTTATCTTTTTTTCTATTACAAATGCATCCAAATCAAATCTCCGTTTTCTTAGTTTATATCTTCTACTTGCTTTTTTGTGCAATATCATTTGGTGTAATTGTTTTTTCTTACACCAATGCCAAGTTTGGGGCTGTTTGTTTCACCATTTGTCATCTTCATCCAAATGATTCATTTGTATGATCTATTCAGATGATCCATTCACATTTTTGTGATTGTTTGTTTGTCCATCCACATGGCTCATCTAGATGAATTATCTAAATGAATCTTATGTTTGTTTCTTTATTTTCATTTCCATTCAAATGAGTTTAGTAAACAAATTACCAAAATACCCTTGTGTTGGTTTAATCATATGTTTGATATTAATTTTAACTATATTATATTTAATTATTTAGTTTAATATATTTACATTAGAATTATTTCAAAATTAACGAATTTTCTTTTCGCGGTTTGGGCGGAAAAAAAGATTTTTTAGTTTTAGCGAGAAAACACATTTTTCGGTTTCGGCGGAAAAACAAGATTTTTCGGTTATGGCGGGAAAACAAGATTTTTCGGTTTTGGCGGGAAAATACAAATTTTCGGTTTTGGCGAGAAAATACATTTTTGCAGTTTTTGCGGTTTTGGAGGGAAACACATTAAAATGAAATTTTTCGGTTTTGACGAGAAAACGAGATTTTTCGTTATTGGCGGGAAAACGCGTTTTGCAGTTTTGGCGGGAAAACACATTTTTAGCGGGAAAATGTGTTTTTGCTGTTTTGGCGGGAAAACACATTTTGCGGTTTTGGCGGAAAAACGTGTTTTGCGGTTTTGGCGGGAAAACGCGTTTTTGGCGGGAAAATGCATTTTTGCTGTTTTGGCGGGAAAACACGTTTTTTGCGGTTTTTACGGAAAAACGCGTTTTTGCGGCTTTGACGGGAAAACACGTTTTTGCGGTTTTGACGGGAAAACGCGTTTTTGCGGTTTTGGCGGGAAAACACGTTTTTGCGGGAAAACGCGTTTTTGCGGTTTTTGCAAAAACGCAAAACTCTTTTTTTTTATCTGAGTTTTGTTTGTCGAGAAAATGTGATATTTCGGTTTCCAAAAATCATCCGGATGATCCATCTGAATGAGTTGTACTTTTAGTGTCTAAATAAACAAAACTCTTTTTTTATCCAAATGACTGGAGAAACAAACAGACCCTTTATCAAGTGACTGGAATTAAAATCAATGAGGTTATATTCTTGCGTTTGCCTTTATGTTTTACCAATTATAATCAACTACCACAAAAACAAATAAAAATATAATAACAAAATGTTAAGTGTTCTAAAAATCGGTAGGTAGACGGCGTCTAAACTGTAAATCAAACTTAAACAAAATGTTTTTTCACGAATGACTTTTTATAAAGTTGGTTTAAGCGTTCAAAAACCAGTCTAAAAGCATGTATAATCAATAATTCCCTATAAAAGCTTAATTACCACTTAACGACTTTTTTAAACATCGGTTATCAACATTGTTCAGAAACTATAACACACAACTAAACCATCATATGACATGTCACATAACTATCATCCACCACAGATTGCAATGCACCAGACTTTGGCCAATCAAAATTGCCATGAGCTACGGACTTTGTCCAACCTTCAAACACACTCGGCTCCTACAACTTCTTCAAAATCCTAACTTCTAAAACCTGCATAATAATAGCAGATATACTGACCGGTCAAAACCGAGACAGTCCAGCACTTGTCTTTGTATCCCCCACTGTTGTTTTGTAATAATATCATGTAACTATTGATTTTACAAGCAGAAATTTGCAAAAGAAAAAAAAAAGAAGAAGTAGAAATGAGGATATTGAAAAACAATTGTCTTTGTCATCTATCCATTTAAGCAGATCAAGTGGAGAACAGACGAGTTGAACCTCCGAATAACATTTTCATTTGTCTGGATCTGATCTATGTGGAAGAAACTATAACTTTTGGTCCATGCATCTTTTGCTAACCTGTCTGCCCGGCTATTCCGACTCCGAGGAATATGAGACAGTCTCACATCTTCGAAGTCATCATGTAACCTCTGGGATACATCGATCTCTGTCACGAATGCTAGCCAGTCCATCGGGTTTGTAGTCATATCCACTAAGTCTGAGCAGTCCGTTTCAAACCGTACCGAAGTAATCCTTCTGTTTTTCATACATGAAGCTGTCCAAAGTAACTCTTTTATCTCAGCATGCAAAGATGAGAAGCTTATGTTATACGTTCGTAATCCAAAATATTCTAAGCTCATATGATCCTCAAGACTCCACCCTAAGCTACTGATACTGCTGTTATTGATCCATGAAAAACAGTTGTCTATCTCTTTCTAATTTATGTAAAGGCCCAAAGAGAGTAGAGAAAGAAGAATTATAAAAGAGTAATAATAAATAAATAAATAAATAGAGAATTGAATAATAAACCAATCTCGGTTCTGATCGTTCCTAGCGTTGGCTTCTTCCCCGATCATCACCATTCCACCGATTCTCTTTGATTCGTATCGATCTTCGCAAAGTTGATTCATCATGGGCAATGTAACCGGTGGAAATCGCCGAGATCCGCCGCCGTACACAAACCCTAATCATCCTCCTCCGTTGCAGTATCACCAGTACTACCAGGGCTACTATCCATACCACAATCCTCAGGGTGCTACTAGGGCTCCCTACCCTCAGGTTGCTTACGTGGAGCACCAGGAAGCCGTGACTATAAAGAACGACGTCAATTTGAACAAGGACACCTTGAGATTCGAGCCCGATGAATCAAACCCCGGCAAGTTCTTGCTCTCCTTCACCTTCGACGCCAACGTTCCCGGAAGGTACAAAAAAACGATTCTTGTGAAATTAGAGATTGTCTTTGTTGGAGATCTTACTTTTGTCTTTCTTGATCAACAGCATCACTGTGATGTTCTTTGCTAAAGAAGGCAAAGACTGTGACTTGATTGCTACTAAGGCGGATCTGTTTCCATCTACAACTGTTAGTTTCCCAAAGGGTTTAGGGCAGAAGTTCAAGCAGCCTTGTGGAACAGGGATTGAGCTGTCTGCTTTATCAGAGGCTGAGTTGGTTGAGGCTAACGAGTCTGATGTGTATCATGTGGCGGTCAAGGCTGAGGGGAAAACACCGAATCGTCAGATAACTCATGCGGTTTTGGAGAAGGAGAAAGGCGAGTACAAGGCTAAAGTGGTGAAGCAGGTCTTGTGGGTGAATGGGAGTAAGTATGTTCTCAAGGAGATTTACGGGATTGGTAATACAGCTGATGGTAGTGGTGGTGAAGATGAAACGGAGAGTGGTAAGGAATGTGTGATTTGCTTGACTGAGCCACGAGACACCACTGTTCTCCCTTGCAGGCACATGGTAAGCATTAGTTTACAACATCTGTTTTGCAATCTACTTTGGAGAGATTTTGCTAACTTTCTTTGGGTGTGTTGGTAGTGTATGTGTAGCGGTTGTGCAAAGCTTTTGAGGTTTCAGACGAACCTTTGTCCAATCTGTAGACAACCAGTGAATAGGCTTTTGGAGATAACTGTCAACACCAATGTCTCCAACAACTGAGCTCTTCCCACGTTTGTACATAGTCAGTTTCTCAATGTTGTTGCTTTTGTGGTGGATATGGAGTCGTTGAAACTCTTGTTACTGACTACATATGTCCAAATGACACTTTTTTTAATTCTAGTTTTTGTTCCAAGTGTTTAGTATACCATCAAGGCTACTTTGGTACTACTATAAAGACGACTTCAGATCTTGTGCTTAGCTTGAGTTGAATAAACACTGCAATTTCATTGGAAACCACATATACCCCAAATGGGATTCTGAAAGGAAATATGAATTGGTAAAAAAGACTTCAGAAATTTTAATAATTTGTAGAAATATTCCTATTCTAGTTTAGGAAGAGAAAACATGACTAAATATAATAGCACCTGATTTTCAGACAGCATGATTCTAGTCATTGCTTGAAACTAGAACCAACGATCTTGCTGCTAACTGAAATCAAATTAAAACCGGATAACTCAAATCTGGTTTACGCAGGGGTCTAACCGACATAATAGAAGTTACGGGTGAATTGGGACATTCCTGAAAAGTAAGGGGTCAAAACAAGAGTTTTACAATGACTGGAAGTGGCTATGTAGTGGATATAAAACACGTGTAATGACAAATCTGCGTGTGTACTTGTGTCTTAATAATCTCTTGTCTGAAAACAGATCTTCGTTTCCTACAAATCACTCTCTTTCTCCTCCTACCATTCTTACGTTGCTGAAGCTGATCTTGCAGATTTCGGATCGTATTCATGGATGGAGAAGGTTTCGCCGGAAAGGTATCGTCGTTTAACATCTCTATACTTGCTGCTTCTGTATGATCCAACCGCTCCTTTTCTACGATCCCTCTAATTAGATCTCTTAAAGATGTTCATTTGATTACCTTTTGGGGAATTTAGACTATTTTTTAATGATCTAAAGAAACCATGTGACATGCATATTTTAATTGCGAGAAAAAAATTTGCGATATTATTCAAATGTGAAACCAGTCTCATCTCATTTTGAAACATTGTTAATAGTGTGGTGATTTACAAACAATTGCATGCACGTTTTGCTTGGTATAAGCGTGATCGATCCTAGAGTGTTTGTGTCTAGAATGGTTGGTATGATATTTTATATGCAACTCATTGGTTTGACATTTGATAGGCGGCTGCTGAAGCCAAAGGATTGAACCCGGGACTAATCGTGCTGCTTGTTGTCGGAGGTCCGCTTGTTGTGTTCCTTGTCGCCAACTACGTGATGTACGTGTATGCTCAGAAGAACCTACCCCCAAGGAAGAAGAAGCCCGTTTCTAAGAAGAAGCTCAAGCGGGAGAAGCTGAAGCAAGGAGTCCCTGTGCCTGGAGAATAAATACCCACCTTAGCTTTAACTCTGTGCCTTGTTCAAAGCTTGGATAAAGGTTATAATTGTCATCAAATTTCACACCTTTTTTGTTTGTTTGTTTTCGTAACATTTTGCTTCCTTAACTTATGTCATGAGTTCTGTATGATATCACTTGGGACAGCCACCCATTTTGTTTGGTTAGACTTTTTTGTTTGGTGTGTTTAGTTTTGACTTTACTTACCTTTGATTTTCAAAGAGTAGAGTCTTCAACACGACTACGTAAGGTTTCAACGTCATTGCTGTAAGAACTACCAACAAACGTTACATGGTTTGGGTTTGTTCTTGAACATTTCATTTCCTTAGAACAATACGAGAGCTTCCTCTCCAAATCCAGACTCTGCATATCCAACAACAAAAAAAAAGCTTTACGAAACTACATCTTTGTATATGATTGTGTTGAAGGTGAGATGACAAGAGCTGAGAAACAACTGTTTTCTTCTTCTTCATCGTTCTTAGACAACGAGACTAAGCAAAGCGAGGTCAAAGTCGATGGCCTTGGGTCTGATTGATGTCGCTTCTGCCTCCTCCTCTTCTCATTCTTTCCGGTATGGCCTTTTAGAAGGGTGATTGGTATCTGTCTATCTATCTTTATGAGGTAGGATGAATTAGAGATAGAAAGATTGAGACTTTGGCCTCCGTTGGTGTGCTTACCTTCTTTAATTGCTTAATAACATTCAGAGGCAGATGAGGTTGGACAATGTTTGAACGATGAAAAAAAGACCAAACTTTACTGAGAGAAGGAAGAGGTGCTTCACCCAGTATAATCTGCGCAAAAAAGGACTCTTGCCTGGGACAATGCCTTCTTCACTAGCGTCGCAGGTGACTGCATTTCGAACCAGCTACCTTTTGTTTATGTGTAGCTTACTTTTTCTGATTGATTTATTGTAAAAAAAAAATCAGGTGTTTTGGAACCCGAAGAACTCTCCAGTATGATGGAAAGAAGTGTTTACCGACTATTCAAGAGGATGTTATTAATAAATCAACAGAATCTGTTTCTACATTTCAAAGTGATTGCACTGTGGAAAACAGTCGTGAGGAGTATGTTTTGTTTGAAGATGTAAGAGCAAGGTCTGCTAAAGCATCTCATGCAGCGGAAGTAGCAATCAGCCCAAGTAAGTATTCTCTTACTGTTTATCTCGTGTAGAGGGAAAGAAACTAGCTTTTGGCCTGTTTAAGCGGATATATCTTTACATGTAAATCAGTTCCTATGGTCTAGCTCTCGAGCTTTAGACTTTTAGTGGCTTTCTATATAGCAGAATGTTCTACTTTTAGTTTTCTCCACCACTACGGCCTTCACAAATATGAAACACACTTCCTCTTCTTCGAGAGCTAGTATCGGTTGTGAGCTAAACCGTAGATGCCAAGTTTTCCATCCTACTTTGTGAAAAGGTTTTAGTTTTGTGTCACTGGAAGTACTGTTTACACTAGATACGCATTTGCAGCGGCGATAATTAATATATGTTTAGTTTTGCTACCAAGCTAACTATCTTTTTTTTTGCATACATTGTTTGAAATTTCAGCTACAAGTAGTGTACTAGACGTCCCTGCCTGAGCTGCCTTTCAGGAAAAAGGTAAATCTGCTACCCTGTGCCTTTTTTTTGTTTTTTAACATCCCTCCTCCTCATCTGACTCTTTCTTTGATTTGTTTATCTCTTAGATGAAACCCAAAGCCAGTCCTAAGAAGCTGAGAATTAGATTAGAGCACACGGAGTAGGGAAGGCAACAAATTAAGTCTTGTTTCGTCCATATTTGATGACCTCATCAAGTATCCAGGTAAAAAGAGCCTTTGAGTCCTAGACCCACATTGACAAAAGCTGATGCGTTCTTCAGCTGCCTCAGAGAACGAATTGACATCTTCCAGCTCTTCGCTAGAGAGAGCTGTGCCTGTGTTTCATCCAGAGCGTCTCACAAATCTTCTCTGCTGTTCATCACGAGTTTCTGCAACTAACAAAATGGCTAAAAAGAAAGTCGTCTCTGTTGAAAAGGATCCTTGCAAACGATAGCACATTGCAGACTGTGAAGTCAAGTCGCTCAAGAACTTTAAAGATAAAAGAGTTACAGCTATCAGTGTTGGTTTGGTTCCTCCAGTTTCCATGAAACAATCAGGTCTCCGTGTGCCATCACCAAAAATTGGCTTCTAAACATAAAGTTTCAGCTATCAGTGGTGGTGTTCTTGTTCCCTTATTAGTTGTGCGTTAAGAAAGTAAGAAACATAAAGTCTTTTTTTTTTCATCAAAGAAACACAAGTCTAACGAGTTTATATAATATACTATATAATACGAAGAATGGAACAGAGTATCGAGTGGACTACACTTAAGGCTGGGCTGATAATGCTGTACAGTCTAGTCTCTTCTTAACTTTGGTGTTCAACTTTTCATTTATTTTATATCCTTTTCTAAAGTTTTAAAAGTTCCTCAAGTCTCAGACATGCATTTTCTGTGTCAAAGAGTGTGATCAGATAAAGATGTACTTTGGTTGACCATAGTCAAGCATGTTTATGTTTATTTTATAGAATTTTCTTTTGTCAGTGTACGAACATGAATTCATAATCATAACCAGCTTCTGTTGGCTTTGACTGTAATTTATAACATTTTACGGGGTTAAACTGTAAATAACATGATCTTTTACATGTACACCTTTCTTCCAAAGCTTTTTGACTCAACTTGGTCTATATAAGTATCGTTGTTCTTGACTCATTTCTCTTTCAAACTTAGTCTCTCATCTCTCTCCAACTCATTTTAGAGAATCTCTCTTACAACAGACCTCACCATGTCTGAAAGTGAAGAAGATGTTGATCTTCCCCGTTTCTTCAAGGTCTTCCTCTCAGAAACTGCTTCTGAATCAATGGTACATCTCTTCTTCTCTCTCTCTCTTTTTTCCTTTTTCCATGTAATAAGTAGAAAGTATTAGTAGAGGGAGAGTTATGGTTTAGGAGGAAAGAATCTTTAGTTGCTTAGGGTGAAATGTGATCAAAAGATTCTGGATTTGTTCCTTTGGTTCTCTTCAATACGTCTAAGTCTTAGTTAGAACGAGTTTTCTGATGTTTATGCGTCTGTGTTTTGGTGAGTTTCAGGCGATTCCAATGTCTTTCATTGAGCATCTTGAAGACCCACTGCCGCAAACAGCTAAGCTTCAAGGCATTGGAGGTGGTGTTTGGACTGTGAGCTTCAAGAAAATACGTGACTGTGCGTATTTCACTTCAGGGTGGTCCAAGTTTGCAGAGGACCATGAACTCAAGGACGGGGAGTTCTTGACCTTTGTCTACGACGGTTCCCACACTTTCGAGGTCAGCGTCTTTGGTCGTTCTGGTTGTAAGGAGATAAGAGCTGAGGTCGAGACGGTGGAACTCTCTGATGCTAATTCTGACAAAGAAGAAGAAGATTCTTCAGTGGTTGCTGATTCAAATGAAGAAGAAGAAGAAGGCGATGATGATTCTTCATTCATTGCTGGTGAAGATGATGAAGTCAGCCAGAGTCTCTCCCATGTTGACAGTGATGACACTGTATCTAATGCTGAAGGTGAGATAGTTCTTGGTAGTAGTTACTTACTAACTAACTAACACACAAACTTGTTGCTGAAGCATGTTTTTTTTTGTCTCAGTTGTTGCAGGGTTTTCAAATTTGGAGGTAGAGTCTAATCCATGCTTTACTACCACCCTCAAGAACAGGATCTACGAGCTGGTAAGAAACAAATAACTTAAATATTTGTTTACCGTCTTGTTCATTCTTTCAATATGGTTGTGGCTTATACATGTTTTGTGTGTTATGCAAGTTGATTCCTGCAAATGTGGTGAAAGAACATGGGCTTACGTTTTGTGACCGGATCAAGTACATTGATGGAGAAGGGATCATGCATGGGGCTAAAGGGAAATGGTCTGATGATAGGATCTGCTTCAAAGGATGGGACAGGATTTGTAGAAGGAACAGGCTTAAAGAGCGTGATACTGTCCACTGTGAGATGCTTCACATCAGGAATAAAGTTCACACCATCAAGATCACAGTGACTCGTGGACGTGGTTGAATCACTCTTCATCATCATTACCATCACCGCACCCTTCATCCATCACTTATCATCACCACTATCACAATAACTTTCTATGTCTTAGTATGGCTTTTGCTTGTTTTATCTTAGTACTATTTTCTTTATCCCCGAGAAACCTTGTGAACTTAATCATGTTTCATGTTGTATTTTCAGTGCTTATTATGTAATGCATCTATGACTTTTGAAGTATGTTTCCAAGGTGACAAAAAATCCAACAAGCTTTGACACAACACAGAGACAGTGAAGCAATAGTGGAGTTGTCTATACTGATTAATATTTTTGATAGAAGACTAAAAGCATTAGATTAATAAAACAATATTTAACACATATCCCGCAGACATCACTAGTACCACTAAAACATTCTAATGTTGTCTGCAGCCAGAAGGCAGCACTGCAATGCTCATTCTCCATCCTGAATTTCCTTTACTACTTCAGGCATCGATGGTTCATGTTCTGTTCCACACACGACAATGTTCTCTCTACAATCTTCCATATTGATCGAATACTGTGTCACCCTCTTTTTCTAGAGAACCTGAAGAGATAGTTTCTGTTTTACACTATCAGGAGGTTTCTTGTCAAGTTCATATTCAACAGCTTATTTGCGGAATAAACATGCGATATAAAAAGAATAAAAAAACCCAACGAAGGTAGAGAAGCATGTAATCATAAAATCTACTAAAATAGAAGCAATCATCTTAGAGTAAGTGAATCTGGATCCCAAAGCTTAACGATGGTGAATACATTATACACTCTCCATCTAGTCAACCACTTCTCTTAATGTAACATCTACACAGTTTCAAATTAATTAGTATATTACTGGTTCAATAAAAAAAGCTTTGGGTCATACACATTAACTAATTAATAATGCGGTTCAATCCTTCACAAGTATTAGAGAAGTTTTCAGTCTTTTGACTCCAAGGTTGGACTTTTTGAATGTATTTGACAAGTAACTAAAAGAAAGACTATACTTTTTAAAACAACTTTATCATAAACTCTGAGTTGTGACTAAGTTATTCTATAAGGCTTATTCTTCTTCTTAAATCTTGCGGAAGCAATCAATACCTTCCAATTCTATGTCATGTCAACTTCCTTTTTTTGTCAACAATTTTTTTTTTGTCAACAATTTTTTTTTTGTCAACTAAACGCGAATTTTGTTTCAAAATTCATTTTGATAAAAAAATGAACTACACAATATTAGTTAAGCTATACGGAAGACAATATTGAAACATTATAAGCAATATACTGACTACAAGACATGATGTACATGTAGCTGTAACAGGAACCTGAACCACCAGAATATAAAATCTGATAATTATTATCCAAGATGTGGGGAACAAAAAGAAATTGTTATTCATGCAATATTTGAATGCTCTCAAGCTCTACAAGTATGGTCCCTATCGGCAACACTATTTAGCCCAACATTTTTTCTTTACCAAGTATTTATGCCAATATGGATTACCACTTCTCGAGAAAAAATAGCATTATTGAACCGGAATTAGACAGAGATCCTTATCCTTAAATAATCTGGTATATCTAGAAGATTCGAAATGTTAAACTCTTTAGGGAGATTGACAGAGATCATCTGGAACTAGTCCGATATACGGAAAGTGAGATGGTCATTTCCGCTCCACAAGAGCATAGTAGCGAGGAACTCCAAGTCATAAACACAGATAATATCTACATGGTGTATGGTTCATGGACTTCCACAACACAATTTAGTAGTTGTGGCTGAGTTTGGAAGGATAGTTTTGGAAAGATTCAGTTCATGAGAATGTGAAACTTAAAGAGACGAGAGACTGCTTTACATTTGGAAGTAAAAGCACTCTGATGGACAATGGAGAGCATGCTACCGCATTCTTCATTTCAGCGCTTTGGAACAGATAGAAAAGATCTGATGGCGATGTTGAAGGAACCTCAAGCTTGGTCAAGTTTTACAACAGAAGTAGAGGCTATTAAGACGCTGCTGCATATATGTTTTCCAGACTTCAAGATATTGCATATTCCAAGGACACATAATGGAATTTTGGATTCTTTAGCTAAGATTGCGAAACTTTTTCATATAAAGCTTTGTTACATTGGTTGTTTTATTCTGATCTAGTTACCTAAACTACCTCAAGTTTGAGTTATAGAATAGTCATTCTCTGTAAAAAAGAATATATATCAATATATTATATAACTAAATCTCTCTCTCTCTCTCTCTCTCTCTCTCTCTCTCTCTCTCTCTCTCTCTCTCTCTCTCTCTCTCTCTCTCTCTCTCTCTCTCTCTCTCTCTCTCTCTCTCTCTCTCTCTCTCTCTCTCTCTCTCTCTCTCTCTCTCTCTCTCTCTCTCTCTCTCTCTCTCTCTCTAAGGCCTCTGCAAATGATGTTTTTCGTATAAATAAGTGTGTTAAAAAAAAACGTTTGTCAATATTACATTTACCTTGTCTACGAGTCCTTGGTCAAACAACTTCCAAATAAATTGTAAGTGGCGAGAGACTGAGTTCATAAAATATATCGATTATTTTTTTGTCAACATAAAATATATCGATTCAATTATTTTTTACCAATATTTTACTTTTTTTTATAATCGTAATTCAACTCTAAAATGACTATAAAAAATTATATTATTTATTTTTCTTAGAAAGTCAGAAGTTATGTACAAAGTATACAATTTCACACTACACTTATAGTTGTCTCGAAAATTACTTATATTCATATATGATACTTTGGAATGACAATAATAATTATTGGACAAGCATTAAACCTGTTATATTTTGTTACAATATTTTTTGTTTAATACATAGATGTTGAATGCATTCCAAAGAATATATCGATTCAATTATTTATTTACCAATATTTTACTTTTTTTTATAATCTTAATTCAACTCTAAAATGACTATAAAAATTTTATTATTTCTTTTTCTTAGAAAGTCAGTAGTTATGTACAAAGTATACAATTTCACACTAAACTTATAGTTGTCTCGACAGTTTACTTATTCGTATTTGAAACTTTGGGATGAAAATAATAATTATTGGACAATCATTTGACCTGTTATATTTTGATACAATATTTTTATTTAATACATATATGTTGAACGCATTCCAAAGAATATAGAGATAGAGCTAAGGCTGAAAAAGAATTATAAACAAAGTGGAACTGAACTTGTATATAATTATGTTTTTGTATTTCTGTGAAAATGGTTTTAGATAATGTGTAGCTGTATACTTTTTGGGATATCTACACAAATCTAGAATTGATTATACGCATGAATATCTTCTTTTTGGTCGTTGGTCACTATGCACAATATATCCCCTTTTCTTTTTGAAACATAATAATATATCTTTATTACACATTTCTTAGAAGGTGTTAGCTTCTTTATTTTGTAACTCATAATGGTTGTAGTGAAGGCTAGTGACTATCTTATGTTTTTCGCATTCGTTATAACTTATAACAAAAAAAGTAACAAAAACTATACTATATATATATATATATATATCTTCTTCTTTTCGCATTCGTTATAACTTATAACAAAAGAAGTAACAAAAACTATACTATATATGTATATATATATATATATATATTTATTTGTTTCAAATGATTTTGTAAACGAGCATAAAATGGTAATTTAGGAATTATAAAATTACTTAGATAATTAGTAGGTTATCTGAGTAATAACAATTTTGATGAGTTATCCTAGCTATTTTTAGAAAAGAATAGGTTAGTCTAGGTAATTTTCTCTTGAAATTATGTTTTTTTTTTAAATATGTTTGTACGGGAAATATTATGTATTTCGTCTAGAAGTCCTTGGTCAAACAACATCCAAATAAATTGTGAGTGGCGATAAACTGAAGTTATCAAATATATCAATTCAATTATTTCTTTACGAATAGTAGATATTTATTTGTTTGTTATGCTAATTCAACAATTCTATATTGACTATGAAAGAATATCTTATTTCCTTTTCTTAGAAAGTCACAAGTTACATAGTATACAATTTCAGACAGAAAACTTATAGCTGTCTCAAAAGTTTACTTATTTGTATTTGAATCTTTGGTGAAAATTATTTTATATTGGATAAGCATTTGACCTGCTTTATTGTGATACAATTTTTTGTTTAATACATAGATATTGAAAGCATTCCCAAAAATATAGAAATAAAACTAAGGTGAAAAAAAAATTATGAACAAAAAAGCAAATTGAACATGTTCATAATAAAACAGTCAAATGCTTATCCAATATATTATCATTCTCGACCCAAAGATTCAAATACGAATAAGTAAATTGTGATACAAAATATACTTTGTATATTAACATTTTTACCAAACAAAATAAAATATACTTTGTAGATATTTTGTGACTTCTAAGGAAAGGAAATATATTAATAGATTATACTTAATATAGAATTGTTGAATTAAAAAAAAACATAGATGTTGAAGCATTCCGAAGAATATAGAACTAAGGTTGATTTTCTTTGTTGAAAATATATATGTATCTGTGTATGTGTGTGTATTTTTGTGATAACGAGTTAGATAATGCGCGTCGTTGTATATTTTTGGGATATATATCTAAGTAACTCCAACATTGAGAATACTAATATGTTTTTTTCAAAAAAGAATACTAATATGTTGGTTATGGTCTGGTCACTTCACATTATATATCTTTATCACAAGTTTGTTAAATAAGATTGAGCTGTTTTCATTTTGAAACTCATAACGGTGGGAGAGTAAAAGCTACTATAGTTTTTTTTGCTACTATATATAGTTTTTGTTATTTCTCTATTTTCTTTTACCAGAAAAAAACTGGTTGACAACTTTTAATATATTGTTCTATCAACTCGTGTACAGCATTTAGGTCAAACTATTATACATCATTTATACCAAAAAATAATAGTATTTCTGTCTTTTCTATCTACGATTTTTGTTAGTATCACTTTTTTTTCTGTGCATATGCAATGGTCGAGACCCAGTGGAAGTAATGCTCTAAAGCGACCATGGCGAGTCCTAGTTAAAGCAATTTTCAAAAGGTAAGAGGTCCGGTGACGAAGCCCAATATCTAGAAAGTTTACAAGTAATGTCTAGATTCCTCTAGCAAAGAGAGACCAGATGAATAGAGAACCAAAGTTGTAGTCACTTGTTATTTGGCCAGGCGGAGATCGAATCTAGGTTTTAAGACGTCTTAAAAAGTTGGGGAGGGGACTAGTTGTCATTTGTCAATATCCCCTTTGGAATTTGTTGGGTTTTAGCTTAGATACCCTTCAGATTAAACAAAAAAGAAAAGAAAAGTATCGCTCGTTGTGTACATGTGTATATTGACTCTGTGGAGCCAGATGTTTCGCTCTCACCAAGTTTCGTAAATAGAGACGGTTTGGCATGACATGTTACAAACTCTTTGACAAAGTCTTTCATGCATGTTCATTATTCCATGTCAATATTTTGACATTTGGCAGATTTTATCTTGAAACCCCAATTCACTCATGTGCCCATCGAATTCTGGAAAATGAAGTTGAAATTCAGATAGTTTATTATAAACTTCTGTTTTATTCTTTAGGTTGAAAATATGTAAATCTGATAGTTTTCTTATGGTGAGTTGTTAGTTTTCATGGAGTAAATCCTATAAATAAAAAGTTAGACACATTTATTTTTATTAACGTTGAAGTTATATATTAAAAAAACGTTGAAGTTATCGTTTTTGTGTCCATATATAATTTCCACCAGACCCACAATTTGTATTTAGAACATTTGATTTTAAAATAATCTTCTGTAATAAACGTAGTTTTAACCCGGAACACAACAAAATTAGGTTGTTTAGACACTTCGGTAAATCTAGAGTTGGTTTGTTACATTTGCTGTTATTATTTTATCGGATTTTCATAATTCTTCTGAAGGCATCATAAGAAATAACAAAAATACTTATCTAGTATGTGTACACCTCACCTGAATCTGATCGCTCGTTTCTAGTGGATTTTACTATATCGTGCTCTGTGATCGCCGTCATAAGTGTGAATCAGGTACTCTTGAGTATCAATATGTAACTTAAAATGTTGTCGAACTTATATCTTTAGAACACTCAGTTTGTATTAAAAGTAGTTAAATACAACTTTCCCTTTGTTCTATGTCCGAACATTATATTGCGGTTCAGTTTTTTCGGTTACGATATTTTTATAGTTGTGTCATTAATTTACATGTTGCCATTTATTAATTAAATTTTCGAAAAATTGATATGTTGTTGACTAATATTTTTGCCAACGTTATATCAAATTAAAATGGGTTTTTAACAATGGAACCTTTCAATAAAAAATGAAGATACAATATTAGATTAAACTATAAGTTTATTAAGATTATTTAAGACATTGTTACAAACATGAAATACACCTATTACAAGAAAGGATATAAAACATATAAAAAAAGAAGCCAAACCGATAATAAAGTAGAGAAACATAAAGAAATATTGACCTTATTTAAATTATTAGTTTATTACATTCTTCACCAGCGATGAAGATTTGGTACGAGTTCTAGAGGAACTTTCTTGGCGATGACGAAAGCTCCGGTTTCCTCCATGTCAATGTTTTTAATCGTCATTCCTTCAGGCAAACTCCAATCAAAGAAGTAAAGAAGGCTGAGAAGGCAGAGCTCAACCATGGCGATCCCCGTGGCCATCCCAGGACAGACCCTACGTCCGGCTCCGAATGGCAATAGCTCAAAATGCTTACCTTTATATTCTATAGGGTTATCTACAAACCTCTCGGGGATGAACTCTTCTGGTTTTGTATAGTTTTTGGGATCACGTCCTATCGTGTAAGTGTTGATTTGGATCATGGTGTTCTTGGGGATGTTATAGCCTTGAATCTTGATGTCGGACATTGTAAGCCTTGGGAGCAAGAGAGGAGCTGGTGGGTGTAATCTGAATGTTTCCTCGATCACCAGCTTCAAGTACTCAACTTTCTCTAGATCTTCTTCTGTGATTCTCTCTTTGTTGGGTCCGAGTGTTGCTCGAATCTCTTCTTGGAGTTTTTTCATAACTACCGGATGTCTGCTTAGCTCTGTCATTGTCCATATCATTGTGATGGCTCCTGCGTTTACTCCAGCCAAAAACACGTCCTGATGAAAAGACAGAATGATTCATGATTTTGGGTTTGAAAGAGGATATAAATATAGGGTAAAAATATTAAAGTACAAAAAAATGATGAAAAATAACACACAAAAATAAACCTTATAGGGTAAAAATTGTTTGCCTAGGCTGCATCTAAAACTTATCACCATTTGTAAAACACTACAAAACATTAATTCTCAATGAAATTCAAATACTTGGGAAAAAAAAAGAACACAAAAATAAAATCTCCAAAATAGTATTAATTAACAGGTAAAATGACTAAATTACTCCAAACTCTAAACTCTTACCTTAATCTCATCCACTAAATGGTAAATTCTAAATTTCAATCACTAAACCCAAATCCAAATATAAAATAAAAGAAAATAAAAAATAACTTGAAGTTAATATTATAATTAGGGAATTTTTTCTATGTGTACTATTTTTGGAACAACAAGTTTTAATTTTTTCATAGAATATTTCTCATAAAAAATAAAATCTATAAAACTAAGAGCAATATGAATCAAGTGAGAAGACGAAAAACTAAGACGGACCAATAAACAAGGTATTTGTTATATCTTAAGTTAACTTGCTTTCCACACGCGATATTCCTCAAGTCACCTCTAAAACTTTAGAGATTTTACTAAAGGGAAGGGATTATTCATACTAACCGACATGACTCCTCTGAGATGGTCATCGGTGACTTGAAAAGAACCGACTTTATTGGGCTTATTGATCATATCCAACATGACACTGATGATGTCTGAGTGATCTTGGGGTTGTCCAGTCTTCAAATGATCATCAATCACATGCTCAAAGAAAGTGGTGAGTTTGGCAAAGGCTTTGTTCAGCCTCGAGTGCTGGCCGGAGATCCGGTCAATTAGCCATCCCGCAGGGAAGAAGTCGGCCAACGACAACGAGCCGAGGTTGGTCTCTGACTCAAGCACCAACTCTTCTACTCTCTCCATATCCACAAAATCACACTCGTGGAAGTTCTGTCCAAAAGCGAGTCTACAAATGATGCTGGCCGCATATGAGAAAATGACTTTTCTCAAATCAACTGATGAGGTTGGTTTCTCATTAGCTGAATTTGACACCTTCTTGACCAACAACTCGCTCTCTTCCTCTCTAATATACCTGAAGGACTTGAGTTTTTTCTGACTAAAGAGCTCGAGCACCATGATTTTCCTCATCTCTCTCCAGTTCTCACCAAAAGGAGCAAAACCAACGTCTTTAAAGTTGTAAGTAAACAACCCCGTCCCAACAGTCTTAGGTCGGCTACAGGTCTCAAGATCATGAGTCTTGAGCACTTCCTCAGCTCCTTCTTTGGAAGAGACAATGATCACGGGGACTACCCCGAAATGGAGAAGCATCACTGGTCCATATTCTTGGGAGATTTTGTGAAGAGATTTGTGAAGAAATCTTCCAAACTGGTGCAAGTTTCCGATTATCGGTAGACCGGTAGGTCCAGGAGGAAGCTTCTCTTTCGACGGTAAAAGCTTTTTAGAGAAAATCAACAAGAGAGGGAAGAGTAAGAGAAAACAAATGAAAATAGACATTGTTCTTGATTATGTTTGGCTTTCTTTCTTCTGGTCTGTGTTTGAAGTGAAGAGTAATTAATGAGTTCTCAAAGATGCAATATATAGTCACTGAGGCAATGTATTTGGCTGGGTTTTGACTAAATCAATTTATTATTTTCTTACCCTCCATTTTTTTATTAATAACACTAAAATTGGTTTCAATATATATATATATATATTGATTTATAGATATATATATATATATATGTTGATTTAGTCTATATATATATATATATATTGTGTTTGAATAAAGTCGACTCTCTCGAGGCAAATATAGCAGGCTGGTTGATAAACACGAACCTTGTTTTATAAACCTAGTTTGTGCTTGTGTCACCGTAGTGCGAATATCGAACTTTAAATATTATATAATAGATATTAAAAATCGTAAAGGAAAAAGAACAAGAATATCTCAAATCGCTGACCTTTGTACAAATTATAATTTCGATTTGTAATATATTTTCAAAGCCAATATAACAAATGATAAAACTTCTATAGACACACACACACACACACATATATATATATATAAAGTCAAATAAAAATTCATCATTCATACTGTATATAAATATATGAGTGTTCGACTGTACGAACAGCAATTAATTAATAACAGCTACAAATTTTAGTAGATTCATGAGGACAAGAATATGTAAATGTAGAGAACAAATGGTCAAATGCAAAGCTGCAACTGGACTATTGATTTTTGGAATGAAATGATGTAGAATGCCTTATTCTATTAGTTCCAAAAAAAAATTACTATTTGACATGAATGGAATGAAATATTCATTCCATCAATTCCACAAAAAAATAGATAAATATTCATTCCATCAATTTCACAAAAAAATAGATAAATACAAAGAAAAATAATTCCAAAACAAATTTGGAATTTAGTTATGAATGAATGAAATGAATTACATTTCATTTTTTGCTGTATTCCATTTTTATCATTCTATTTATTTTCATTCCATCAATTTCTTATTGTAACTTGAGGGTATACATCGTAATGAACATTTCTAGTCACGTTCCTTACCGTCACAGCATACATTAATCACGGTCGTACCTGTTGATTTGAGTTAGAAACCCAATTATTTCTTACATTCTATTTAATTATAGATAGTTGTATAATATTGTAAGCGTTTCTAAGGCAATATATGAGGTTTACCGCGTATATGAGTCATGTGCAAACAGCCTCCAAACAAGTTGTATATGACAAAAGAAAAGACTGTGGTAATAAAATTATCTATTCAAATATTTCTTTACGAACATGATTTTTTAAGCATTTTAATATGTCAATTCAACAATTCTCTATTGACTTTTTAAAAGATTTTTTTATTTTGATTTTCTGAGAAAGACACAATTTATTTGCAACAAGTAGAATTTCGGATAGAACACCGTAGCTGTCTCAAAAGTTTACTTATTTTGATATTTTCTTTGAATCTTTTGGACGAATATTGATAAGTATTCGACCTGTTTTTTTTCTTTTCAGTATAATATAATATCCAACAATAATAATATTCTGGTTACTATTTTTGTTTGTGAAAATAAAAATTCTTGATATAAAAAGAGTTTACATAGCTGAATTTTTTTTTCCGTTTGTACCTACGTAATCCAGGATAGAAAAAACATTGGTAAAAAAATTTGGACTATTTTTAATTTGTGCGTGTCATCTTTTTGCAGGGTTGCTAATCTTAAAAAAAAAAAGGCAGTGGTAATAAAATTATATATTCAAATATTTCTTTACGAACATGAATTTTTAGCAATTTAGTATGCTTCTCTACTGACTTTAAAATATTATTGAATTTTCTGAGAAAGACACGATTTATTTGCAACACGTAGAATTTCGGATAGAACACCGTAGCTGTCTCAAAAGTTTACTTTGAATCTGTTGGACGAATATTGATAAGTATTCGACCTGCTTTTTTCAATTTAGTATCCCAACAATAATAATATTCTGGTTACTGTTTTTGTTTGTGAAAATAAATATTCTTGATATGAAAAGAGTTAATATAGCTGAAGATTCTTCTCCGTTTGTGCGTACGTAATCCAGGACAGATAAGAGTCTGAAAAGAGAGAAAAAAACACCGATATAGAGTCGTAATCTGAATGCTTCTACTTGACCTCTTCTGTTGCCATGAAAAGTGACCACATACTTGGACGTGGCTATGTAGTTTATCATCACTTGAGTTTTGTTCCAATGTTTGTTTTCCTCTACTCTGAGCAGATAGAAATTATCCTTAATCTAGAGAAAACCTACAGATAAATGCATATGAAAATTCAGCGTTATAATTTTATACTAGAACTCGACCGGGCGGGTGTTTTTTTGTTTACATAATGTAACTAAATATTTTTTACACCATTATATAATCTATAAAAATGATAATACATAATACATATATTGCTGTTACATAATTCTATTAATAGTAAAAGTAAAATAATTTATATAACTGTAAATGTAAATATCACGCGAATATTTGTTTTTATTTGACCGATATCATTTTTATTTACCTGATATCGAGTTGGCTAGTGGTAAAAGAAATCCTACTAGTCTTTCATTGGTCGGGTTTGATACACTTTGAAAATAATTATTTACAATATTTGAGTTCCCGGTAAAAAAAGAGAAACCACTTTTTCTTTTTTTAGAAATATATTTTTGTTCTCTATAAATAATATAATATATATTTATTTTTTCACGTATTATGTATTTTTTATTATGACATTACACATAATAATTAAAATATATATTTTTAGTTTATTTTTAGTTTATGTGTGTGTTTTCCATAAACTAAAATATATATGCGGAAAGAATATTTGAGATATTTTGATAAGTTTTTGGTCATAAATGAAAACTATATTTAAATTTCTAACCCGTTATATAAGTAGTCTTAATTTTTAATTTCTAAACCCAATATATAAATATTTGTCATCCATTTTTAACACTAAAATATTTATATTATCCCTTATATACTAAAGCACAAGTCACTCAACAAATAAAAAATTGACATGTGGAAAATGTTTAAAAAAAATTAAAAAACAGTTAACTGAAAAAATTAATCTTCGATCCCTAACTTTAAGCATATATTGCCTATATTTTCTCATAATATTCCATCCACTTTCAAAATCAGTTGACCACGATTTTCAAACTGTTTTCTTCTTATATATAATTTTGATTTACTAATATACGTTTTGTTTTTTTCTCTTTCAATCTTCTCTGCAACAGAATGAAAGCTTTTTTAGTTCGTTCGTTCGTTCTTTCTTGCAGAAAATGAGAGTCTGAGTATTAGGTCCGTTTGCCAAAAAGAGAGATTGAGTATTAGGTTCGTTTGAATTGAACAGGTTTCTTCCTATCTTCTTTCTTCTTTCTTCTGTGGCAATTCAAAGTTTATTTATTCATCACCTGAATCAATACTCAGTCGATAAATACAGTAAAATTATGGGAAAAAAATGATACTGGTTTACACCAAAAAAAAAAAGATACTGGTATGGTATTTTTTGAAGAGATTTCAATTTTAGATCACTGCAGTGTATAACTTGGAAACTTCTTCTATCTATTGATTTACATGTACTGTAGGTTATGGTTTGGAGATATGGGATAGAGCATAATCAAAATTATTCTTGTGAAAGAGACAAGCATCAAGTTTTCTCCTCACAAAGAAGGTTTTGCATGTTTTCCAGTCTTTATTATTTTTCTTTGATTTATTGATTAATATTTCCTTTGTTGAGTCAATTATTTTTCAGCGTTCACTACTGTAATTGTTTTCAACCCTAAAACTATTGTTGGATGTTACGGAACTTGCATTTCTGAAACGTAAATCTACTTTACTTAATTATTGGTAGACGTGAGTAATGTGGGTATTTCAGATGTGAGTTTTTTAAAACAAGTTGGTAAATTAACATAAAATATCAACGCAACAATTACTTTAACTATAAAAAATTATCAAATTTATTAGATTCATCGTATTTAAATTAAACTAATTTATTTGTTGTTATAAAATCATTGAACAAAATTAATGGATTGAATAAAGTGTTTTTAACCATATTTTATATTTTGATATTTTAAAAAGTTTTGCAAACATGTATCCATTTTATAGTGACATTTGTTTTATCCTTTCAAGTTTCAATTGTTTTGTTTAAGGCAAGAATCTCTAATATTATGTACCACTGTTCATATAATATTAATAATAATTTATTATGACAGAATATTATAAAATGATAAAAATTTAAAACAGTAAATTAACCTGTGCGCAGCACAGGCGATAATACTAGTACTTATTAAAATGAGTAATTGCATTTCTTGTATTTATATTATTATCAAATTAATTTTATTTTAACTTATTGACTTTAACATTTTATTATATGTAGGATTTTTATTTTATAAGAACTTTTTTTTAGAACATTGTTACCTTGTCTAAATGTTTTTCTTTACATACAAAACTTGAACAATATTTTTTTGAAACTTTTCACATTACAATTTTCTCATAAGAAAAATCTTAATGTTTTTAATTTTTAAATACTAATACTTAAATGTACATGTTATTACCAAATCTAATATTTCAAATCCTTACTAAAGAAAAATAATTTAAGGTAAAATTCAATTGAACATATGTAGTATCATACGTAATTTAAAAATAATTTTCTAATAGCATTTTGGTTATATATATATCTATAACAATATTGTCAATTAAATAGATTAGTCAAATTGGTTATTTGAAAATTTAATTAGGTCCAAATTTAGAATTATCAAGTAAAATGGATCTTTTTTAATATGTTCTCATTTTAAAGTTTTTATTCTCAAATACAGCATATCGTTTAATTTTTTTTTAAATATTGTTAATTGATTTCATTAATAATAAAATTTTGAAAAATGTAATAAACATTATTTAGTAGAGGATAACACCCACAAATTTATGGAAAAAGGTTTTTCTACTTTACATATTAAGGTTTATAGTATTAATGTGCATTAATATTTATCATGAATTTGTTGTGGAATAGATTTAAGAAAAAAATTAATTTAGATTTAAATTTATTTATTACTTCAGTGGCATTGCTTTGTAAATAAGTTATAAGTTTTAGGGGTATTTATTATTTGTACTTATATTTTAATAAGATAGATATGTATATAAATTAAATGAACTTTTCCATAAATGGTAACTAGCTTTGAATTGAAAAGTCTCTACGCTTCAAATTTTTATTCTGGTAAAAAAACTAATGTACAATCTAGAAGTATATTTTACTGGATGCACAAATACTCTAATATATAGGTCTAAACTTATGAATTATAATAGGTAAATATATGAAATTTGTAAAGAAATATACTATTTCTTTGAAAATATTATGGATGCATGTGCAGTATCCCTCTCAACATGCACCAGCTTCGCTAGTACATACATGGCGCTATAAGCGGTAAACATGTATTTGTTGAGTATCATATATATGGCTGGTACTTATATGTGTTGCATACTGCACATTGGTCAAGAAATGAAATATTCGATCTTTATCAAAAACATCGATCAATGAGATATTATCTAAGGCTTAAGCCATCACAAAAAGCCGTAAACATTAGATTCTATGCTCAAGCCATCACAAAAGCTCAACTACTAGACGAACGACTTTGGATTTTTTCTTAAATTCCAAATTGATCCAAATAGATTAATAAATTTCAATACAATAACCTTCACATATGACATAACAATAGGGTTAGGTGAAGCGTTTCCGTTCATGCATCTCTACCGTAAGTCGATATGAGGTTTACCGGGTAAACTAGTCCTTGGTCAAAAAAAAATTACGTGACGCGATATTTTTTACGTAAAAACAAATTACATGACGCGAGATTGTGGTTATAAAAAAATGTAAATTACATTCAACTATTTATGTACGTGGTATGGTGGTTATATCCCCACGTTCTTCTTAGTTCTCAAACAGAGGCAGTGCTGGGTTGCGGCTCAGATCCTTCCTGCTTGACCGCCAACAGCAGGTTGAATATTTTTTTGTTAAAAGTTCCAATCCGCATAATTCACAAAGAAAAAAATTTATATCTGAATTTGTTTAGTCAAAATTTGCAGATAACCCACGAAACTTGCAAATAATATTAATAACAATATAAATACTTATTTTATATATTTTTGGTTTATTTTTAATAAAATAATATAAAATATTTATATTTAATTTGTAAATTTCATTATTTTTATGATTTAATTTCAAGAATATGTTTATAATTTTTTTTACTAATCTGCACCTGTCCCGTGAGAAAATAACATAACCCGCACCCTTGCCGCAATACAAATATTCCAAATCATTGCCTCACAGCAGATCAAACGGGAGGGGTCAAGTGGGTAAAAATTAAAATTCCCAGCTTTAAACTTAGGCAAATATTAATTAACATTTTTCCATTAAATAACATTTAAAAAAAATCCACTGATTAAAATTAAAATTATCGTTATAAAGAGATTATTTTGAAGATTCAGTGATAAAAGTCTATGCTAACTTGCGAAACAGGTAATAACGATATTAACAATTTCAATTGTACCTTATACAACTTAAACAAATGATACATGCTAATACAACTCCAATCTCATTATAATTCAAGTTTTCTTCCTCAACTCGTTATCGTGATTCTTAAAACTGTTTTGACTAACATATAGTTAGTCAACCGTTAAATTAAGATGAGTCATCTTTTATATATATAAAAAAATTTCCATTAATACTCACTACGCCAAACTAAAATAACTAATTTTAGTGTGTTACAATACTTTTTTGCATTAAATAATTTTTGTAACACTTCTTCTTCCCCATTCTTTGTTTTAACGTATACGAACATGAGCTTGTCACCGCACTTGACAAGTTTTTCCAACAAATGAGTTTTGGAAGAGACTGAAGCACTTTGTTCTTCAGCCGTTTGTTTTCCGCCACTACCTACGGTGAGGAGATTGATTGGAATCGCCTTGTGATCCAAAGGATTAACCGATATATTAGGAGGTAAGGGAGATGGTGAGGAGTGAGGAGTTACATGTGACCGAGAGAGGAGGCAATGGGAGATTCTCAGAAAATGAACGGGAGATTCTGAATGAGAAAGGAGAGAGAGAGAGAGAGAGAGGGCAATGCCGGGAGGAGATATGAGAGTGAGGGCTATGCTGATAAGAGAGAGGAGAGAGAGAGATGAGAGAGACAGCGATGCTGAGAGGAGAGAAAGTGGACGATGATGTATCACTCTTGGCTCGGTCTCTTCTCCTATGTTCTCCTCTGATGGTTTCATATATTCTTACTCAGTTTCCTAAAGCTGTTTCGATTTGTTTGACGAAAGATATGCATACATACAAAATTTCAATCTTGAGGCTTCCATCATAAGCTTTAAATAGCTAATTATCTTGATCGACAGATGAGTCTATCTGTCTCCAACAAACTTATTGAAACCATTTTGATCCCATATCTTATTGTTGGCAAAAAGAATTTCTTTCCATTCTTTTGCTGATTTTTCACAAATTTTGTTGGCCTCTAATGAAAATTTTGAATATTACTATAAGAATTAGGTTAAAAAAAGAGTAAAAGAATAAAAACAACTTAGTAGCTCTGTTGAGCAAATAATTTTCTTCTTGCATGGACCATTAGATAAACCTATTTTTTTAAACTATTGACATTTCTTTTATTGTTACACCGGGACTGCAAGTTCGGTCATTAGATTATGGTCTCCAACTTTAGCTGTTAAATTATAATATTAATTCCTGAAACATCCTCAGTGTCCAAAAAACTTATACCATTTGCCATAGCACCTTAAACCTTTACAGTTTACAAAGTACGCAATAAATTTGATAGTTATATTACCTTAAGTTTTGATTGCCATAGAAAGCTAGAGAGGCTAAATGGTTTAGATGTTTGGAAATGATATCTGATATTTCTTTTCTACAACATTTTTTAATTTTTATTTGTAAACAGAAGTGTGAATGAGTATGATTTAGGGTATGACTGGTTTTCCCGCTACCACCCGCAAACGCAGCTTTTGCGGTTGGTAGCGGTTGTTGGCGTTTTGCAACAATCGTTCAAACCGCTCCAAACCACTCCAAATCGCTCTGAACCTCATAAATTCAAAAGCTGGTTCCAGCTAGCGTTTGCGGTTGCGGGCGGTTGCGGGAGGATAAAAAAAATTTCTTTTTTTTTCCAAAACAATATAAATACAAAAATAAAAATATTCAATAAAAAATTAAATTAGAATTATAAAAATGCTAAAATATATCTATTATATTTTAATTAATATTATAAAACTTTAAAATAAAAATATTTTCTATAATTTTTAAAAAATTTAAAGTATAACTTTCTAAATATAACTTTTATATTTATTATAATATTATTATTTTTGATATTTTTATAATTGTATAAAATGTAAATATTGTTAATTTATTATTTAACCGCTGCTGCATTTGGTAGTTAACCAGTCATAAGTATCCCGCAAACGCACCAATTTTTAACCGCAGAACCAGTCGTACAAATCTCTTAAAACCGCTAGAAACCGCAACCACCCGCATCCGCAAACTCCCGCAACCGCAACCGCAACCGCTGCGGTTGAACCAGTCAGGCCCTTAATTTTAGTTATACAAAACTAGACATAGAGCATTGTGTTTTTATCTAACATATAACAAATTAAATCAAACTCTTTACTAACATATTATCCAAAATGTTAAAATCTAACTATTTTGAATCATAAGAGGGGATAATCCAAATCATTTTTTTGTATATATTAGTGGGCCTCCTAAATCATATAGTATATTCCTCGTCATTAAGTAGTATAACAATTATTTACTGCTCATACACAAATTTGATTAGCACAAACAAGATATTTATTATATAAAAAGAGAGGTAGTCAAGACAATTATTTTTATCTCCTTTGTGAAAAATGGAAATTATTAAAAAAAATTATTCAGACTTAAACTGATTTAAAAAAAATAGATGAAAATATATAAATAAATATAATGCTTTTATTATTTACATTATTTACAAAAAAAAATTAGTTTTTCATATTCAGACATGTTTTAAGATATAATGAATTGAAAAGAAATTTCAACAACCAAGTACATTGATTCAAATTTTTGGCATAAAATCTGTTATTATCCAAATCAAATTTAGTTGAAAATCAAGATAAATGATTTTTTTTGTTACACAATTCACAAAAATAGTTAAAAGATAAAGAAAATTTATACTTAAATAATATGTCAGTTACAATTTTGTTTTTGTTTCAGAATATCTATAATTATCCATATTATCTTTAGGTAACGATATTATACCCCTATAAAAGCTTTGTTTCCTTTCATATTTCTTCATTCAAAAAACATTATTCTAAGCAAATATGGTTTCTTTAAGATTTCTTTTATTTTTTCTTTTCGTAATTAGTGTCTATGCCACAATCGTTTCTCATGATGGCCGAGCCATTACCATTGATGGCCATCGCCGAGTTCTCCTTTCTGGTTCAATCCATTATCCTAGAAGCACTCCTGAGGTATTTAATCTACCTTACATCAAACCGTATGTGTGGTCTTAATCTTTTATGTTTTCTACTAATATAATCATTTTTGTTAATATGTTTAGATGTGGCCGAATCTTATAAAAAAAGGTAAAGAAGGAGGTCTTGATGCGATCGAAACATATGTCTTCTGGAATGCGCATGAGCCTACTCGCCGTCAATATGACTTTTCTGGAAAGTTAGATCTTATACGATTCCTGAAAACCATTCAAGATGAAGGATTGTATGGTGTTCTTCGCATAGGACCGTATGCATGTGCTGAGTGGAATTATGGGTAATATACTAAAATAGATTTAGCTAGTCTATTTAAATGCAATATATACCTGTTTAATATATTTTAATAATAAGTTAGCTTCTTGTATGGTAAATGTACGGTTTTCCATATAATGTTTTGGTCGATAAATAGTCAATAAATTGATTTTATTAATCAATATACCAAACATATGTATCGTAAATGCCAGTACTAGTCTTTTAGTTATAGTATATATTTTTAATAAATTGTCATAGTGAGTTGGCTTTTTGTTCGATGATATTACTATTTCTCATGTAATATTTTTGACCAACAATTTTTTTAATTATTTTAAACAGAGGATTCCCAGTGTGGCTGCGCAACATGCCTGGAATGGTGTTTAGAACTACAAATAAAGCATTTATGGTAGTCTTACCTGAATCTCAATATTCTTTTATCATATATATAGTGTTATTTTTAATCAAATTTTATATGAATGATTTATGTATAGGATGAGATGCAAAACTTCACAACTATGATAGTAGACATGGTCAAGAAAGAAAATTTATTTGCATCACAAGGAGGCCCAATAATTCTTGCTCAGGTAATCAGTTTAATCTTGTAAATACTTTATCTGGTATTTCGTAATGTTATGTACAATTCTTAACAATATTTATCTTTTTTGGTTTATTAATCTTGTAGATAGAAAATGAGTATGGAAATGTAATGGGACCCTATGGAGAATCAGGTAAAGAATACATTAAGTGGTGTGCAAACATGGCTCAGTCTCTTGATGTTGGTGTTCCATGGATAATGTGTCAACGAAATGATGCTCCTCGGCCTATGGTAATAAAATCAATGTAGTTATAATGAATAACTAGATTTTGACCCGCGCTTTCAAAGCGCGGGTTTATTTTTGTTTTTTTTTTCAATTGACAAATATTTAGTAAATGTCACATTTTGATATATTTGTGTTTTATTTTATAAAAGACTTAAAAATTTTATTTTTATTTATCGTATTTCATTTTAAATGACTATTTATGTTAAAAAAATTAAACTTTATTTTTTTTAATGAATTAAGTTGGTATAACTCTGATAAATTAATTTTATTATGGGGTTAATATTTTAATTAAAAAATTATATACTTTTAATAAAGATTTATACTTTTCAATAAAAAATTCAATTATTTGTATGAATGCTTAAATTATATTAAGAAAAGAAAAAAATAATAATTAAGAATAGTTGAAAAAAAAATTATTTGAACTTGGACTCAGTGGCCCAAATGAAAAGAAAAGTGAGAATTGAATCTGATTTTTTAATAGGCTCAAATGGCCCAAGAGAGATTTGATGTGGGCTGGATCCAAAAATAATGACCCAATATAGATTTGTTATTAATATTACTTAATTGCCCTTAATGAAACATGCAATGTTAGTGAAGGAAATGACAGGCTAAGGTAATTATGACAATATGATCCTGCTTTAATAGTATAGATTATTTAATATATTCAAAGGTTGACTATTTGAAATCGTTTTTATTTTTATAGTTGAACACATGTAATGGCTTTTACTGTGACAATTTTGTACCAAACAATCCCAACACTCCTAAGATGTGGACTGAGAATTGGACCGGATGGTAAGTTTTATTTTTAGTATGATTATAATTTTATTATTTTGTAAATATTATATCACAATATATTTATTTTGTCTTCTGTTTGTTTAGGTTTAAGCAATGAGGTGGTAAAAATCCTCATAGAACAACTGAAGATGTCGCATTTTCTGTTGCAAGATTCTTCCAAAGAGGATGAACTTTTAATAATTATTATATGGTAAATATAATAATATAATTTAACTTATTTATTAAAATAAGCTCACAGAAAATCGACATTAACTAGAAAGAGTAATTGAAATGCTTTTATTATTGTAGTACCACGGAGGCACCAACTTTAACAGAACCGCAGGTGGTCCGTACATCACAACTTCATATGATTATGATGCTCCCCTTGACGAATATGGTAAATTTAAAGTATATTCATATTTAAAAATATTTTAGAAGTTTTTATTTTTACTAACATGGGAAAATCTATTAGGTAATTTGAATCAACCAAAATACGGGCATTTGAAACAACTTCATGATGTTCTTCACTCTATGGAAAGAGCTCTCACATACGGAAACATCTCCACCATTGATTTTGGAAACTATGCATCGGTAATATTTTTTTAATTTTTTTATCACTATTGTACATGTTATTCTTGAACTAATTACTTATCATGAAAATATTACATAGGCAACAATTTATAAAACCGAAAAAGGATCAAGCTGCTTTTTTGGAAATGGAAATGAAAATTCAGATGCAACAATTAGCTTCCAAGGAGAATCTTACGTTGTCCCGGCTTGGTCTGTTACTATTTTACCGGATTGCAAAAACGAGGCTTATAACACCGCCAAAGTTTTTTATTTTACATTTTATTTGTAAATTTTAAATTTTCATACTGACAACCAATATTCATTCAGAGTTGTAACCAAAATTCATTTTTTGTTGGCTTTATATTTTCAGATTACCACTCAGACTTCAATGATGGTTAAGAAATCAAATGAAGCTGAAAATATCCCTTCAACTCTGAAATGGTCATGGAGACCAGAGAACATGGACAATTTCCTTTTAAAAGGAAAAGGAGAATCTACACAGACACAACTATTTGATCAGAAAGTAGTAACCAATGATCAAAGTGATTATCTATGGTACATGACTACCGTTAAGTTTAAAAAACGAGATCTATTTTTGGGTAAAAGTATGTCTCTTCGCATCAACAGTACTGCTCATGTCCTTCACGTTTTTGTCAATGGAAAACATATTGGTAAGTATCTCCTATATATGTTTTACAAATCTCAATAATACCAACTTACCAAAAAGTACTTGATTTATCTTTTTAGGTAATCAACACGCTGAGAATGGAAAATTTAACTATGTATTTGAGAAAGATGTGAAGTTTAAGTCTGGTCGTAATGTGATTGCTCTTCTTAGCATAACTGTGGGACTTGCGGTAAGTTTTTAGTTATTATTTTATCTTATATTTTTTTAAGTTAAAACTCTTTTTTCTTTAATTTTAACTGACAATAAAATTTTGTCAATTTTTTGATAGAATTATGGTGCTTTCTTTGAAAATAAGCCGGCTGGAATCACTGGACCCATTTTTATTACTGGAATAAATGGTGATGAAACCATAGTTAAAGACTTATCTGCTCATAAATGGAGCTATAAAACTGGTTTAAATAGGTTTGAGAACCAACTCTTTAGAACGGAATCAATGTTTAAATGGTCAGTTGAAAGTGTACCATTTAACCGAACCATGACTTGGTATAAGGTAAAGATATGTTATTATCTATAAGATAACAAACCAAACACTTTTTGATTTAATATCGAATCACATCATTCCATTTTGTCTTTCAGGCTACATTCAAGTCTCCCTTTGGAAATGATCCGGTTGTTGTCGATCTTATGGGACTTGGGAAAGGTACAGCTTAGGTCAATGGAAACAACATTGGGCGTTATTGGCCGGCATTCATTTCAAGCGAAAATAGTTGTGATGAAAAATATAATTATAGAGGTGCTTATCATGCTGAAAAATGTCTCACCAATTGTGGAGAACCCACACAAAGATGGTACATTTTCCATATCTTATTAGGTTCTAAAATTAAATATGTTAATGTTAAACCTAAGAAATTTTTACTGGGATTTTTCTTGCTTTGTTCTTTTCTTGAGCAGGTACCATGTTCCTCGTTCTTTCTTGAATGCAGAAGGAGATAACACACTAGTTTTGTTTGAGGAGATGGGAGGAAACCCATCGCTTGTCAATTTCCAAACTACCAGAGTGGGAAGTGTATGTGCTAACGTCTACGAGAAAACAATTATTGAGCTTTCATGCGATAGAAAATCCATTTTTGTCATCAAATTTGCATCTTTTGGTAACCCATATGGCAATTGTGGATCTTTTGAAAAAGGATCTTGTGAATCAAGTAACAACGCGGTTGATATTCTCACACAAAAATGCATTGGAAAAGAGAAATGTTCCATTGAGATCTCTAAGGAAAAGTTTGGAGCACCAGATTGCGGTGGTGCTCCTAGAAGGCTCGCTGTCGAAGCTATATGCTAAATGATTTTCTAAATTTATGGTGTTTTTTTATCATATTTTGAAATTATGCTATATTTTTTCTAAAATTTAATTCTTTTTAAATATTTATTGGTGGTTGTTTTATTCAATAAAAAACACATTCTTGTATACATTTTACACGGTCATTTTTTTCTCCAAAACAATCATGGTTATTTCTTGTCCACCATCCCCACTCTCTCTCTCTCAAAAATTGAATAATCCCTTGTTCCTTTCAATATTTATTATTTTTCTATTTAATATGTAAGACTGACTAAACTGCCGTTGGTAAATTACTAATCCCCTATATATTAAAAGAGAAGCATTACAACATATTTTTGTAGCCACATGTCATCACCACAATCATTCTTAGAATCTTTAGAAAAATATGTTGGTCCATATAAATATATAATAAGCTTTTTATTAAACTAACTATAAAATTAATCATAAATGTTCTTCATTGTTTCCTTAAATAAAAACCACAGAATTACCTAATGTGGCTAAAGTATATATGACATTTAATGATTTTGAATAATAAAGATTTGATAAAAACCAGTATATTCTCTATCATTTTTCATTCATTTTAAAATAAATTAAACAACCACATTAACTATATAATAAAAATTTAGATTTTTTCGTATATGTTATATTTTGAATTTAAAAAAACAAATATAAATGACTAAAGTTTTTAAAAATCTCACACTGAAATTTTTGTGATCCATGGTTTAAAATTTATGTTATAACAAGATACAAATGATTACGAAATTACATAAGTAAGAAGTCTCATTTAATAAATATTATATATATGCATATTAATATTTTTTTTAAATAAATTATATACCATATAAAATACATAAGTATTTTAATTTCGAATTTGATTTGAAAATTTTTGATAAACATTTTGAACAATTATTGACAACTTAATATTTAGATTTTAAACTTTGCATTGAATTTTTTTAAAATTATAAATTATTAAAACTATTAAACATCCCATAAATGTTTTATTGTTATCATTGATTTATAATTTTTGGTATAGAGAAATACAAACGATCAAAAATAATATGAGTATAAAATATCTTTTAAGAGATATCAATATTAAAAATGTACTATATATCTATGTTAATATCATTTAAACTTAATTTTATAATATATAAAATAGAAAAAAATGTTTGTGAGGATAAATAAATTTTATTTAAGTATTTGTACCAGTTTAATTATATACTTAATAGTTACTAAATTTTTAACTATTCAATATATATATATATATATATATATATTATTTCATAATATGTAAAAAATATATAATACTTAAAAATAATTTTTATATAATATTCATCTCGCACAAAGCGCAGATCTTAACCTATTATTAGTGTATTAAAGATACACTAGTGTATTAAAGATACACGAGTTCAAATCTTATTGTGACATTTTTATTTGGTGGGAGCTGCTTTCGCAATTTTGTTTATTTGAATTCAACGGTTCTTTATTGACTTTGAACAGTTCTTTCATGTACTTAGAACATCATAAATTATTTGCAACTTGTATTATTTCATCAAGATCGCAAAAGTCAACTTCTACATTCGAAGTGCTTTCATGTACTTAGAACATCATAAATAATTTGCAACTTGTATTATTTCATAAAGATCGCAAAAGTCAACTTATTCGTTTTCGAATGTAGCAGAGGAGAGAATCCTAGTTGAGAATACAAGATTTTTGGTCTAAACTAATCCGGTTCAATGTTGTCGCATTCTCTAATTTATTTAATTATCAAAATAAATGAACAACTAGATGGGCCTTGTATCTTGGGCTTAGCCCATATATACTTTTAAAATTAAATATATAGCCCATATCTTGGGCTTCTTCTACGCTCTGCAAACCTCAGTCCGTCCACCGTGTAGTTTGATTCAGGTAACAGAGGTTCTTTTTTTTTTTTGTCTCATAAATCTCCATAGAGAACGAAAGGTTGAAGCTTATTGTTGCGGAGGGTGCTTGGGCTTGATTTGTTGTCTAGGTTTGGGGATATATCCTTATACCCAGAGGAGGAGAAAGTCTCAAACTTTAGCATAAAGGAGAGAGGGAGACCATAATGAACAAGAGGAAAAACTGGAAGCTTGTTCCCGTTAATGGAATGACGCAAAAGAAGATGAAGCCGCGTGCTTCAGGTGAGATATCAAACATTGAATCTTGTAACCTCTCTGTTGAAGGGAAGAGGCTCTATTAGAGTCTTTGGTTCCTTTATCATACTTGTTTGTGCATGTCAGGGACGAATCTTGCTCTGTTCAAGAGAGACATCGATGAACTCATAGATGAGTTTGTGGAGGTACCTTTGATTTATTTATTCTCCATCTTTGTTAGTTATTTTTCAGGCTTTCAAACTTGTTGAGTCTCTGGTTTTACTTGCAGAGTGATTTGACAACGTTTGGTGATATGAAGAGGGTGTGGCTATCTCGAAAGTTTTCTTACATATATGAAGCCTTCCCTAACACCAACTTAGCATTTTTCATCCAGTCACTATATGCTCATACCATTGGTAAGTTTTGGGAACACTAATTATCCATTGCTGTCTGTCTGTTTCCACATTGTGATTGTTGTCTTAGCTAAGTTCACAAGCCAAGCCTTATGTCTGCAGGTCACATGGTTAGCATTGATTCTTTTTCACGGAGGCTTGGAGGTCTTTACTGTCTCTATTGCCTTCATGACATCCAGCCTTTTAAACCCAAGTTCCGGATTTATATCTCACTTCGTAAGTCTTAAACCATTTGTTGAATCTTATCTTTACCGTTTACAATCATAATTAACTAGCACGGCTCTCATCTTTGCAGAGGAGCTTGGGAAATTTAGGGATCTTATAGTGGAGGCAAAAGAGAAAGGTGTAGAGATAGCTACTGCTGTGGGGAAACAAATGCTTGATAAAAACGTGTTTATATTTGGAGCTGTGGACTTTGATGAAACGTCTACAACCGAGAAACTTCATCAATCGATTGAGCTACAGAACAGACTTGTGCGGTGTGCTTACAAAAAGTATGTCACTTCGTCCCTTGAAATTTTTTCAGTAAGACTAACTAATCGTTATTTATTAATATAACATTTTCACTGATATGATTCTCAATAGGTTAACCTCTGAAACCGAGATTGACAAGTTTATTCATTTGGATATGGTGAGTACGGGATAACCTTTTCCTTAGGATTGAAGACAGAAGAGTATATATAAAGGGTATGCTGATTATTTTTTCTTATTATCAGGGTAAAGAAGTTGATTTGAGCTCCATACATAAACAGTCTATAGAGTATGCAGAAGCCAAGAAGCGCGCAGTGAAAAGTATGCTACTTCATTTGAACTGTTTTGTTACAATATGAGATTTTAAGCATGTGTGGTACAGTACCATATCAATGGTTCATTATGTTTAATATCGCTTGTTTTTTGGGTAATGTTAAGGTGCAGGAGAGATAGTGGAGATTGGGGACATAAAGCACATAGCGGAAGAGAAAGAGTTGATGGGAGATAAGGTTGAGAAACTGAAAGAGGAATGGGATTCACAAAAACTTTCATTTTGTGAAAGAACCAAGTTTGACGGTCTTGATACGACACAGAAACTTCTGAAAGATGTTGAACATGATGATGATGGAGATGAAGATGAAGATGATGGGTTTGGTGAGCTTGACCGCTTACTTTCCGACAGCTGATTTGGACATTGCACTCAACCAGTGAGAAGCTTTTATGGATTACTGCTAATGAAAAAGCCCTCTATAGACATGTCATTTGCATGTAAATTTTGATTTGATTAGACTTCAGATCAAATGTTTTATCTTATGGCTCTGAATTTTTATCAGATTCAGGAGCTACAACACTGATCTCTTTAAATGAAGAGAGCAAGATGCTGATTAGGAGAATAGATTAGTTAGTTTGCTTGTGAACTCAGTATCTAACAATTGGGAGTAATGTTGCTTTTTTCTTAATAAATGAAAATATATTTTTGTCATATTTTCGAGTACATGTGTTTATTATATAGTTTTCCAATGATAGAGAAATCTGGTTTCCTGTATTTTTATCGAGTTTACATAATATTACTGAATATAATTACATAGATGTTGACGGCTTTATTTTTTCGTAGATACGTCATAACTGTCCGAGGTGTAGTTTGATGATTGAATGTATTGAGCTAATATGGGAAGGGGTTGGTGGTGAGACAAGCGGTGTTTGCTGGACCTTTGCCACTGTGGTTGTTGGCATTGTTGCCTTTATCGAGAGCCCACACAGGGGATCACCACTTTTTTTTTTTTATATTTCGAGTCTTCTTCTTCTTTTCTCTTAGTCAAAAACATAATAGGTCGGCGAGTCTAATACGAAGAATAATCGGGCTGAGTAGCAACTAAAAGGAGAATACGTCGTTCACCAATATTTAATCAATGTTCCAAGTTTAGAGTTTAATTTGTCAACGTTGACTCCCTTTTTTTTTTGGTAATCGTTGACTCCCATTTTCCCAGCAGGGAACGGTGTTTTGTTAATACTCGCTGAGAAAAAATTTGTTTCAAAAAGATCTATTTTTTACATTTTTAATATATGTTTTATTAACTATTTGTAAATTTCAAAAAAATTAATTGCATTAGTTGAATTTATATTGGCTTAAAATTATAGAAGAAAAAAGGTAAAACACAAAAAATTATGTAAATTTAATATCTCTATTATTAAAAGAGAAGTACCAATATAAATTACCTCTTAATTTTCAAAGTTATTTATATTTGAATGCCACTGAAGTAATAAATTTACCTACATTTTAGTATTCTTGTCTTTTATAGTTTAATTAATGCATTTTCCTAAAATAAAGTATAACAAATTATGTTTATTTATTTAAAAAATGTTTCCTATAATCTGGGTAAAGAATAAATTATACTTAATCAATGTCAAAAATGTAACAAGATTTTATTATTACCGGGTGGTTATTTTTTATTTTGGTATATTAACTACATCTAAAAAACATAAAAGTGTTATAAAAATACATAATGAAAACCACAAAATTTTAAATAATATATTGAATTATTTAATCGTATAAATCAAATATAAAAATAGATAACCATTTTATTTTACAGTACAATTTTGATCCATAAAAATACATTTGCACGAACACACGAGTTATATTTTAAAAATAGGGTTGTAGCAGTTGACGGATCAAAAAATAAAATAAAATTATTCATTATAAATTCTAAAATGATTGTGTTTAGAAATATATTAAATAATTATTTAATATATATATATATATATATATAAATTTTTTTAAAATATATTACCATTTATATAAGATAAATATTATTTTTTTGCAAACCAAAAATTAATACCCGCGCACCTCTAGTGTTTTATTAAAACATGTGAAAAATCTAGAATATGTAACTTTAAGGAACGGAATGACTACTATATAGTCTATATTAACTAAGATTAAGTTTGTTGTTAATTGTGTTTCAAAAAAAGTGTTTCAAAAAAAAAATTGTTATTAGTTAACCTGTCACCTCACCAGCCCATCTCTTTGCAAGCCTATCATCATGCTCCGCTCAAGAAATATCAGATGCTTAGTTCGAAAACTTTGGTCACTGTTTTAATCAATGCTACGAGTTTAATTAGAGTTTGATTTGTCAACTTTGACTCCCATTTTCCAGCAGGGAAACCGCGTTTACCCTTGTACTAGTACTACACTTAATCGACTATTTAAAATAGTTACGAAAATACCACCCACCATCTTTTTGTATAGTGTATAAGATAAGGTATCGTCTAGTCAAATATCTCCAGAAATATAATGTAAAATGTTACAAATATTTTAGTTTCACATCGGAGTCATCGCCCACTCATTCAAGTGTTTGAATGAACTCAACTTACCAACCCACCACTTTTTTGAGTCATGGCATAGCTTAATATAGAGACCCTTTAACATCTACGTCTTCAGTTGATTTACATTTTGCTATTAATCTATGCATTAGCCATATATTTATACAAAACTTTAGAAATTACTTTTCGGCTTAGTAGAAGCAATCAAGTCTATATAACCATCGACCTCTCAGTACATCTTTACATTTAAAAGAAAAAAATTTACGACGACCGATATGTTCTTAAGACAATTTCACGACATACATTCGTTTCAAGCAAAATAGACTAAATAGCAAATTATATAGAATAGCCTAATAAAATCTAGCTAATTATAAGTTATAACTTATAAGTAAGCTTCTGGAGTCTACAGTGTCGTCTAATTAGATGAATAGAGTTTATTATTTAGAAGATCTTATCTAACCCATAGAGAAAAATATAATTAAAATAATTATCTATGCTGGTTTGGTTGGTGGAGTATAATAATATTGGATTAATATGAGAAATATTGATTGTTGATCTGGTTTGATTAGGTTTTCGATCAACATGCCGAGTCCATTGGTCTAACAACAAAGTAGACATCGATCGTTATATAATGCAAGATGTATTAAACTTTTAGAAAATGGTTATATTTAATATGATCATTATTGTTACAGGATTACGATTTTATTAACGATGTATATATACATATAGATAATTTTAGCATATACATATATTAAAGTTAAATTAATTCTTCATAATATCTTCATTTTTCATTTATATATATAGTCAACAGTTAATTTCTGTTGACATTCATATAATTATATATTTGATTATATTATATAGTCCTCTATTTTTCAAATGAATTGTAACTGAAAAACAAATATTAACAATTAACAAATTAAAACTAATTGATAATAATACCTAATTCATCTTTCGAGATTGATTAAATTTACCAATTTGATTAAAAAAAATGGACTGTATATCTAGGTATGAAGTAGAGAACAAAAACAAAAATATGTGGTCGTAGCATCGTACATTTCCGGAGAGGTTGCGGTGATTCTTCATTGTGGTGGGTCTGATGTGGTTGTGACTTCGTATTTTTCAGCAAATCTGCGGCGATTTTACGTTGTGGCGAAACTGATATAGTTGTAGTTTTGTACTTTTTCGGTGAGACAGGGGTGATTCTTTGTTGTGATGGATCTGATGTGGTTGTGGCTGCGTACTTTTCTGGTGAACCTACGGCGTTTTTTCGTTGTGACGGAACTGATGTGATTGTAGTTTCGTACTTTTCCGACGAGGCTGGGTGAGTCTTTGTCATAAATTGATGTGGTTTAAGTTTTCTACATTCTTATAGTCGTGGAAATGGTTTTTCGTTGGCGTCTCGTTCTAAGACAAGTTCTTGGTTGCGTTTGTAGCGGTTTTTTTTTATAGTGTATTATTTGTTGTTTTAGATTTTGGTTTTCTGTCTTCTTCTTATTATTTCTGTATTTCTGTCAAAAAAAAACAATTGGTATAAAATTTAACATTTTATCTAAAAAAAATAGAATACAAAAATTATAAAATACAATATTACTAGAAAATTTAAGCTAAACATCTATTCTGTGAAACCAAAATAAACATGTAAAACAAACAAGAAGAGAATGTAAATAAAGTGATAAGAGTATTACCTGAAATAGAGATAATGTGTTAGCTAAAAAAGCATTAGGTGATGCCGTGATGTTAGGAAAAATATGCTATTAGGTAGCTTATTCTGGTAGTACGTATGAGACAGATAACAAATTGTATAAAATGAGACAAAACAAAATTATTACATTCTCTTTAATAATCTTTTTTTTTAAACGAAAATAAATAGTGTTATTTGTTGGGGGCTTTGAAATTGACTCGACTACGTTATTACACACCTACTCCCATTTTCATTACCAAACCATAGTCACTCGTAAAGTCTCACCAACCGCAAAACTCTATATCCCCTTATTTAGCCACCAGCCGCGACCACCTTTTCCGAAAGAGATATTTTTGCGGCTCAAACCAGATTCACGTTTTCTATCTTCAACCCTTACATCAAACATCATCCAACGGTCATGATTAAACTCTCAGTCTCCACCCACCTTCATTCTTATTTACAATTTATGTTTTGATTATTCCATGAAAGCAATGAGAAAAAATAATAAATAAATAAAATCAGTGCGATACACACAGTAATATCTCATCAATGCATTATTCATTTTTCACATATTTTGAATTATATAATTAAATTTTAAATTATAGATACATGTGTCTTTGACCAAAAAAAGAGAGACATATGTCAAAAATATCAAAAAAGTTTCTAAAAGGTTTTTTTATAAAGAAATCTATAAATCTTTTCTTTCTTTTTCTGCTATTTTATTAATTCTTAAAGTGAAATATATTACCCATTTTTACAAAAAAAAATATATATTACCCATTAAAAACTAGCAAAATGCTAATAAATAAATAAAACTTGTTCTCGTCTCTTTTCTTTCTTGTGCTTACCTAACATCAAATACTACTACATCGTCTCCTTATTTAAACAACTCTTCTCCTTCTCTTCTTCCTCAGGAACACAAACTCCAAATCACTTCACCAACACGTCAAAAGCTCTCTTTCTCTTCCTTCACCAAAACAATTCAAAAGATCTGATCCTATTTAACAGACCAAAATTCGAAACCAATGGATCAGACACAAAACGACAACATCGAAACTATGTTGTGCGGCGGAGTTGAGAAGACGAACGTGGCTGTGGCGGCAGATCCGTTGAACTGGGGTGCTGCGGCGGAGCAGATGAAAGGGAGCCACTTGGATGAGGTGAAGAGGATGGTTGAGGAGTACCGTAGACCGGTGGTGAACCTCGGAGGAGAGACGCTAACGATCGGACAAGTGGCGGCGATCTCCACCGTCGGTAACGGCGTTAAGGTTGAGCTAGCGGAGGCTTCGAGAGCGGGAGTGAAAGCTAGCAGCGATTGGGTTATGGAGAGTATGGGCAAAGGTACTGACAGTTACGGTGTCACCACCGGGTTTGGAGCTACCTCTCACCGTAGAACGAAAAACGGGGTCGCATTGCAGACAGAACTCATCAGGTAACTAAATAAATTGTATTAGATCATGTATTAGTGAAGAGTTATGCGAAATAATTAGAGCATGAAATCAAACATTATTTTATCAGGTTTTCATTTTATAAAATTTCGTATTAAATGTCGTTTTAGTTTTTGCACACAGATTAAAAAAATCATTAGTTTTATATTGTTTTATATAAAAACATAATTTACTATGCATTTAACCATATTTTAACCAATAAAAAAAAATAAATTACTAAATAAAATCAATAAATTTTACTTATTTTGTAACAAAATTTTTTTTCTATAGCCCCACTTAATATGAAACGGAGAGAGTATTAATTTAGTCATTTGGTGAATTAAGTGGATAATTGCAAGATGTATAAAATTTTAGTTAGAATTAGAGAAATATTAATTTATACTTCATACTTGGCACTGAACTATACTCACGAGGTTTTACCAAAAAAAAACTATACTCACGAGGACAACGTTTTTAACGAGGATCGTCATTTCATTTGCATGGCCAGTGACTCGGGTCGGGTCGGGTCGGGTCGGGTCTGGTACCACCTAAAGTAATTTAATTTTAAAATGTTCCGTAACAGATTTTTGAACGCCGGAATATTCGGTAACACGAAGGAGACATGCCACACGCTACCGGAATCCGCCACGCGAGCCGCCATGCTCGTCCGAGTCAACACACTCCTCCAAGGATACTCCGGGATCCGATTCGAAATCCTCGAAGCGATCACCAGTCTCCTCAACCACAACATCTCCCCATCTCTCCCCCTCCGTGGAACCATAACCGCCTCCGGCGACCTCGTCCCCCTCTCCTACATCGCCGGTCTCCTCACCGGACGCCCCAACTCCAAAGCCACCGGTCCCAACGGCGAATCCCTAACCGCCGAAGAAGCCTTCAAACAAGCCGGAATCGCTTCCGGATTCTTCGATCTTCAACCTAAGGAAGGTCTCGCGCTCGTTAACGGCACGGCGGTTGGATCCGGCATGGCCTCGATGGTTCTATTCGAAGCGAACGTTCAGTCCGTTTTAGCGGAGGTTTTATCGGCGATCTTCGCGGAGGTGATGAGCGGGAAGCCTGAGTTCACCGATCATTTGACTCACCGACTCAAACATCACCCCGGACAAATCGAAGCGGCGGCGATCATGGAGCACATCCTCGAGGGAAGCTCGTACATGAAGCTAGCTCAAAAGGTTCACGAGATGGATCCGTTACAGAAGCCCAAACAAGACCGTTACGCTCTCCGTACTTCTCCTCAATGGCTCGGCCCTCAGATCGAAGTGATCCGTTACGCCACGAGATCAATCGAGCGTGAGATCAACTCCGTTAACGATAATCCGTTGATCGACGTTTCTAGGAACAAAGCGATTCACGGTGGTAACTTCCAGGGGACGCCGATTGGAGTTTCGATGGACAACACGCGTTTAGCGGTTGCGGCGATTGGGAAGCTCATGTTTGCTCAGTTCTCGGAGCTTGTTAACGATTTCTACAACAATGGTTTACCTTCGAACTTAACAGCTTCGAACAATCCAAGTTTGGATTACGGATTCAAAGGAGCTGAGATCGCTATGGCTTCTTACTGCTCTGAGCTTCAGTACCTAGCGAATCCAGTTACTAGCCATGTTCAATCAGCTGAGCAGCATAACCAAGACGTTAACTCTTTAGGACTCATCTCATCTCGTAAGACCTCAGAAGCTGTTGACATTCTCAAGCTAATGTCTACAACGTTCCTTGTTGCTATATGCCAAGCTGTTGATCTGAGGCATCTTGAGGAGAATCTGAGACAGGCGGTGAAGAACACAGTTTCTCAAGTGGCGAAGAAAGTGTTGACCACTGGAGTCAACGGGGAGATGCATCCGTCACGGTTCTGTGAGAGAGACTTGCTTAAGGTCGTTGACCGTGAGCAAGTGTTCACGTACGTGGATGATCCTTGCAGCGCAAGTTACCCGTTGATGCAGAAGCTAAGACAAGTCATTGTTGATCACGCTTTAGCCAACGGTGAGACTGAGAAGAATGTGGAGACTTCAATCTTTCAAAAGATTGGAGCTTTTGAGGAGGAGCTTAAGACGGTTCTTCCTAAGGAAGTGGATGCGGCTAGAGAGGCTTACGGTAATGGAAACGCGGCGATTCCGAACAGGATTAAGGAGTGTCGGTCTTATCCGTTGTATAAGTTCGTGAGGGGGGAGCTTGGAACGAAGTTGTTGACAGGAGAAAAGGTTGTGTCTCCGGGAGAGGAGTTTGATAAGGTGTTCACTGCTATGTGTGAAGGTAAGATTATTGATCCACTGATGGATTGTCTCAAGGAATGGAACGGAGCTCCGATTCCGTTATGCTAAGATAGCATTCCTCTGTTTTAAGCTGTTTTCTAATTGCTTTTGCTTTTTCTTTTTTGTTCTTTTTTTTTCTTTTATGTTTGAGTTGAATGTGTAACCAGTGAATAATTGTAATGCGAATGGTGTCACTTTGTATGATATATATGAAACAGAAATTGGAAATTGATGAATTCTAGATTCTTTGACAGCATCTCCATAAAACAAGAGTTTGCAGTCTGTTTAATGACACAGAACCGAGGCAACCATGTCTTAAAAGTTTTGCTTTATGTCTTGAGATGTGTGAGAAAACAAAGATCTTTTGCCAGAGTTAATGTTGAAACATTTGTGGATGCTGCATGTTTATTGGCCCTTGCTTATACTTGTAATACTATTATAGTTCACGCTTATAAATAATTTTTTGTACATAATTAGTTTATACTTTATATACGATCTAAACCAATATTGAAGAATTCTCTCTAGAAACATAGATCCACAGATGATAATACAAAATAAATTGAGTATCCTCACTCTTACATGTACATGTAAATGCAGTTCCTTTGTTGCTGAGGAGCGCCACTGCAACGAACCACGTCGAGGAAAGTGTTCTCATCACATGGAATCCATAGTCTAGATGAATCAGAACTGAAGTCATAAGCATCTTGAGCTAGATCAAGCAATGCCTTGAAGATCGGATGTTTAAGCAAACTCATCTTTATCACAAACCTCTTGTAATCATCGCCTACATACACTACCAAATGTCCTTTTGGGACATCTTTGGGTATGGCTTCATTTTCTTTCTTGAAACCCCAAGAAACCTTCTCGTAGCAACTCTCACAGGAAAATGAAGTACAACATTGTATGACTATGGATTTGCTCTTCATGGTTTTGAATTTGTTTTCACAGGCTTTTATGAACTTGTTCTTCATTTTGAGAATATAGAAGGAGAGGTCAAATAAAACTGATGAATAGAGAGATATAGATGGTTTTGTGATGAGAAGCACAATGGTGAGGGACATGTGTATTTATAGATGATTGATCTAAGGTCCATAAAGATATTAAATCTAAAGATTTTGACATTAGATGGGCAAGTTTTATTATATGATAAAGTACATCACGAGGGGTTTAAATTATGAATAATTGTTTTGTCATTTTTGTTCACTCGTGTGGTTTCGTTATCTTTCTTCATCAAACTGAAACTGTACGAACATGCACTGTCTATTATGATATGTTATTTTCACATTGGGATCAGAGTTGAAAACCGAAATTTCATGCATGGAGATAAGACCCACACAGAAAGAAGAAAGATAAAAGATATGAAGAAGGGGTATGGATTTTAAATTTTTTCTGTGTACATAGTGTGATTCCCAAATGTATTATTCATGGATTGTCTTCATTAGCAAGATAGTATCTGATAAAGGCTCTAGTTTAAATGACTTCATTACGATATATCATATATGTTAAATTCTAGCTAGTTGTATAGTTTGGGTTAAGTCATTTGGACAAATGCAACGACATCCATTTGATAGTGGATATAATCTCAAGGGTGAGCAGCATCCTAAAACTGATTATAATTAAATGATCAGTATTGTTGAAGGTACGTCGAATGTACCTATGATAATAAACTATCTATATATGTAGGTCTGGTCTTTTTTCCTAGGGATTCGGGGAAAACGGTTATAATGCATGGAATGCAAGTTTAGATTTACACAGAAGTGTCAACTTCTGCAGGGTCCAGTATGATTGGGAAAGAGAACAGAGCAGAGTAATTATTCATTAGGATTCAGATTCATCCCCCTCAAAATAGTTGCGTAAAAGAAGAGCAACCATTCTTATTTATAAATAACTTTAGCAGATATGAACTTATGGTGTATGTTTTTAGGAGGTGTCACTTAGGGCAGAATCTTAAGTAAAGCTTGTTTGACCTAAAACAAAAGAGAGTTTGGGCTGGTTTTAGTTTAAATATTGTATGAACTTTTGGGTTGTCTGATTATATCTCGGAGTTTTTTTTGGATTTGTTTTTATTTGGTTTCAGATTTTTTTTTGTCAACTGCATGCAGAAGTATACCAGATTGACCCGGAATGGTGACATAAAAATGACTAGTACAAAACCCAAACATGGTTTGGTCATTTGGCCTCTTTTCACCAGACTATTATAGATCACTTTCAGTTTTTTTTTTCTCAATCATGATGTTAATTTCAAAACAGTTTTAGATAAGCCTTTGAGCCATACAAATACAAACTAAACGTATCATCTCATCACTATCAGGCTCCTTAGAACAGAATAACATCTTTTATATGTAAATTTTTTTTTTTTCGTTCTTATGAAATTTAATTTTTAATCATGAAAAAGAGCCGTCTTTAAACCAGACCGAAGTGGTATGTCATTAGACCCGGGACAGGTTAAACTGGTTTGGGATAAGAATGCGGGCCATTCTAATCTAAACTAGCCTGGCTTCGTCTGCATGTAATTAATTGTGGGAACGTGTATTTCCTGTCTTTTAAAAATCTCATACTTCTTACAAATAATTCATTTGATGACCATAGATGATTTATTGGGTTCAAGAATAACCTCAATTTTGATGGGGAAACAATTTTGTAGCCTTTTAGATTAGTTTTTTTTCTTTGATATATACACGTCAACCATAATATTGATACTTTTGTACAAAATAAAATAGTGACACCTTTAAAAAAAATTAACTATATTTATTAACAAAAAATGATTAGAAACTTTTGGCCTTAAATATTTTAGTCAATATTGTAATACAGATACATGCATACAGCTAATAGAAAAAACAGCTCATGGTATGTAGAACAAACAGATCAAATTGCAGATAATCATTTTTGAATATCTTGCGTAGAAAGAGTTTAGTCGGATAGTTTGGGATAATCAGTTACCATTTTTTGTGTTTTATTCTCTTAATAGACAACACTTCCGTTACTGATTTATTGAAACACACAGAAAAATGTGCATCTACTGAAGGCAGATAATAAGATGTACTGATATCATACTAGGCTCGTCCAATATGTCGATCGATTAGAGACTCTTTGGAACTGGTTACTGTCAATTTTGTTTAAAGATCACAGCCATTTTGACTTGTATTCCTTTGTGGGAAATATATAAAAGAGAAGGGCATAGATGAGCTAGCTGTGGAGCCATACCTTGTTACACCAAAGATCAGTGATTTGATTTGACTTTCCCATGTGTCTTTCCACAGTTAGTAGCTGTCATTCTTTTCCTCGTGTCCCTCTATTATTATGTCATCATCGAATATACAAAGTTTGAAGCTCATCTTTGCATAGATCGTGAAACATTTGGGTTCGAATTTTACAAGGATAACACGATATTTTACAGTAAATAATCATTGGACTATAAGAATAATCATCAGCTTATGAGTTTTAATATTCTAATTTATAGAAAATAGCGATGCATTAAAAATGTTCAAAATAGTTAGTGTTAATACTTATATTAACAAAATACATTTATTTTTTTCCACGACTCATCATAAAAAGTTGAACAGTTAGTATGATACTTAGATGAGCTAGGATGATTTAAGGAATAAGGATACATGATCTTTGGTGAAAATAATTTTTAAAAATGCTCCTATAAAATATTTGAAAAGAAGTCTAATTAATATAGTTGCAAAAAAAGTAATTAATATTTCAATAAAATATCATACAACATTCCATTTTCTAACCAACTTAACTCTCTCCCATGCTTCATTTTGGGAGGCAGTAACCAGTATCCACATTCTTCTCATTGCATTTATTATGATTATTTCTTAATAAATATTCATAATATTGAAAAACGATTGGATGTTTTTTAAGACCTCTCATGATACGTCCTCGCTCATAAAAGATGGATGCATTCACCTAGCCCGCCCTGGGCATTCGGTAGAGCTGGAAATTTTAATCTTGGGACCCATCCCGTTTGACTCGCAGCGGGGGGCAAGTGCGGGTCAAATGATTTGAAATATTTGTATTGCAAGGCTGATGCGGGTTAAGTTACTTTTTCGTGGGACAGTAAAACCTAAATTGTCGGTATCCGCAACTTGCAAAATTAAAAATATATATTTTAAGAAACATTTTAATATATAATAATAAATAATGAAATTTATAAAACTATTAATTAAAAATATAGATTTTATATTAATTAAAATTTAAAATATAAAAGTAAAATTTGTCTTATTATTAATATTATTGACAAATTTTGGCGGAGTGTGTATAAATTTAGTTCTTTGCGGGCTGTGTAGGTCTGTTTTCAAACAAAAGAGTTATTCAACCCGCGGGTTGGCGGGGAAAATTTGAACCACAACCCAGACCTATCATTCGGCTCTTGGTGCTGGTCTTAGTTCTTAGGTTATGTGGTTTTCGAAGTTTAGGATATGTTCAGATATTTAGAAAATTCAATTTGATCTTTTGGTTCTTGGTCCGGTTCGGGTAACAAAGTTAGGAACCAGCTAATATCCGAAATAATTTTGGATTCTATTTCGGTTCTGGTTTTTCGGTTAATTTGGATTAAAAATTCAGAAAATTTTGGATTTTTAGGATTAAATATCAGTTTTGGATTTTCGGATAAAAATTTGGATAATTTGAATAATTTTAAATATTTTGGATAAAAAGTATTTTGGTAATTTTGTTTTTTGGTATTTCGGTTTAGAGATAATATTTTTTAATTATTTGATTATAACTAAATATAATTAATATTTATAAGTATATAAACTATATTATAGAAATTTGGATATTCATTATGTTTTTGGTTCAGTTGGGTTCTTTGGTTCTAGAGATATAAAATCCGTTAAGGTAATTTGTAAATCCAAACTCCAACCAAACCTCTTTTTCTGGTCGGTTCGGGTCAGTTCTCGGTTTCCGATAAATGTGTCAATGCCTACATTCATCTATGACTTCTAAATATCAAAGATAATGTTTGAATCACATGTAAATGATTTTGAGATGGTTGCATTCAAAAATCAATAATAAGTTTGGATAATTTATCAAAATACATCTCCCTCGAACCCTCTCTAGATAACTCCGAGTAGATATTTTATACGGTCAATAAGCGCATCAACAAGGCAGAACCATGCTCGGCGCCATGGAGAATCAAAGCACATAAACACCATAAACCCAATCAAAACCGTGACATATGTGGAACCAAGGCTCCACCACAAGACCACAACATCAATCAATCCACTTTTATCATCTTCTTCCTCTTCTCCTTTTTCTCCTGAGCTCATTGTAGTACCACAGCTTTTATTGGTAGGTGATCCACAGAGAAGAACATTACCTAAGTAACTATTCTCACCAAAGGTGTTGAACTGTTTACCTTGCGGAATCACACCTGATAGACTGTTGTAAGAAACATTAAAGACAACAAGAGATTGCAGCATTGTGAGTTGTGAAGGAATGGCTCCATGTAACTTATTAAAAGAAACATCCAAGCTCTCTATGCTTTTAAGATTTGAAAACCTTCCAGGTATAGAACCAGACAATGAGTTCCGTGACAGGTTCAGTGAACGTACTCTCTTGAGATCTCCTAGCTCTTCAGGTATCTCACCGCTTAACTCATTACTCGACAGATCAAGACCAAACATCTGGTTAAGAGTTCCTCTCATGTACGAGTCATATCTCTGTTTCACAGCAAACTGGACTTGGACTTTAAAATCTACCGAGTAGTCTAGACCAAACCGTTCCGACACAAGTAAAGATTCGTAATACACTTCGGTGTACACATCCATAAAGTTTGAGAACATGTTTGCTGGATACCAATCTGGATCATTACCACCATCTCCTGATAGATTACTGAGACAAGAAGGTATGGACTCACTCAACATGTTGTGAGAAAGATCCAACATTCTTAGGGTTCTTAAACCGCAAAGCTCTTTGGGTATCTTGCCAGTCAAGTTATTCCCTCTCAACAGAACAACATCGATGCTCGGTGTGCTCATGAACCGGGGGATGTTTCCTGACAGTCTGTTGTTCCTCAGATCAAGCAGAACCAGTCTTTTCCACAACGTGTCAGGAACAGAACCAGTGAGATTGTTGTTGTGTAAGTCCAATATATAACCGTAGTCCGAGTCAGACCGCAGCGGTAAGGTACCGGACAAGAGGTTTCCTGAGAGGTCTAATAGCCATAGGTATGGTATGTTGAACAGAGAAGGAGGTATTACGCCGTGTAAACGGTTGTTTGAGATCCTTAGAATGTCTAAGAAGAAACCACCTAACCATCTTGGAATGGTACCTGTGAGGAAGTTGTTAGATAAGTCTATCACTGTCAAGAGTCTTAAGTTGCGTAGTTTGTTTGTGATCTTCCCAGTAAACATGTTATTGTCCATGATCAAAGTCATCAACGACGTCGCGTCACTAGATCTTGGAATGATTGGACCAGTGAAGCTGTTGTGAGATAGCTTAAGCCACTTCAGTGAATAGCAACCAGTGAAGAGGTCTCTTGGCAACTTCCCTGAGAAGTTGTTGTATGATAAGTCCATAAACTCAAAATACTCCATTGTGTCTACAGAGGACGGCATGTTCCCATGAAACTCATTGTTTGAGAGATTCAAATGCCTCAACCTCGGAAGCATCAAACCAAAATCTTTGGGGAGTTGATGGTTGAAGTTGTTAGCTGAAAGATCAAGAAACTGTAACTTGTGAAGTCTTGGAAGTGTAAGGGTGTTGAATGAGTTGTTCTGTAATAACAGAACCTGAAGCTTTGTGTTATTCTTTAGCAGCCAAGTGGGGACGGGTCCGGATAGAGTGTTGCTGGAGAGATCTAGTACCCTCAGTTCCTTCTGATACCGGAGAAAACCGGGGATGTTAGACAGGTTGCATTTTGACAATGTGAGACTCCTTAGCTGAGATTTTAGGCCAGTGGAAGAAGCACTTGTCTCTAATACTTGCAGCATACTAGACTTGGAAGAGAGTTTGAGAACCTTGAGCTCTGTCAACTCAGAGATCAAATCCAAAGAGAACAAGCCTTCAAAGTTGTTATCGTGTAGTGATAAGTACTCCATGGATTTGAAGTTACTGATGAATGATGGAACCTTCCCACTTAGGTGATTTGATGAAAGATCAAGAACTCGGAGTTTAGAGAATCTTGAGAAACAGTGAGGGATTTCACCAATAAATCTGTTTTGACTAACTTGAAGCTCTTGCAACTGCTCTAATCTGCAAAGTCCTGAAGTAATGGGTGCACAGAGAAACATCAAGACATATATATACACTCAAAAATCTTAGGGCGTTAACATATGACACTACTTGCCTGTCATCTGCAGTGAACCAGATAATAGATTCTCACTTAGATCCAAAGCTTTCAGCTTCTTCAGTTTGGTGAGCTCTGCCATGAAGCAAAACATGCATATGGAACACACGTCAACCTCAGGAACATAGCGTATTAAAAGTGTCAAAACTAAGTAGATGACTATGTTACAAGATCTTAGTCATATAAACTACCTTTTCCTGGTAAATGGCCGCTGATATTGTTGAGCTTTAGATCTAGTAGCTCCAAATTTTTCAGATTAATCAGTTCTGTAACCACAAGGAATATCGAAACTAAGTGAAAATGATATTCAGTGTCAACCATGTCAGTAAGATTTGATTTGTGTTAATTTAATACCTTTCACAGGAAAACCACCTTCAATATAGTTGCCACCAAGAAACAAAGTCTTGAGCGACACAACCTCATTCAATAAAAGAAAAACACTCCTGTTGAAAAAATTGTAACTGAGATCAAGAATCTCAAGATGTCTGAATCTTTCATGGCTCTTATAACCTGTAGAAACACACCAGGAGTTTTAGTAAAACTCGGGTTCGGGTTATTTGGTTTATTAAGTTTTGGTTATTTGGTTTTTGGTAAGTTCGGTTAGCAACATTTACACATAAATTGAGAATTTTTTTGGAATTCAGGTAGTTCGGTTTGCTAAAAAAAATCTACTGAAATTAACTGGAATCTTTTGTTTCCGTTAAATTTTTTTATTTAAACCCAGATCTTTCAATTATTTTATTTTTTTGGTTGTTTTTTTTTTCGATTCAAAATTTATTTAGTGAGACGAATTCACTTTACCAAACCAAATTGAACCAATAACCGAACTTTCTCTAAAATTAACCGAACCAAAATTGAACCAAAAACCGAAAAATTTGGTTCGGTGCGGCTGGTTCAGTTCAGGAAAAAAAAATCTCAGGCCTAAGTTTTACACTTAAAGAGAGAGGAAGGATCTATAAAAAGAGAGGATAAATACAGACCTTGTGTTTGGTCGAACCAGCCTCCCAAGCTACTCATCGACAGATTGAGACTCTGAAGCTCCTCAAAAGGATACAAAAAGGTTAGGTTCAGTATAGGAAGAGTATTTGAGTAACCTGATGGATATAAATCCCCAAGGAAGAGTCCAGTCACGCGTTTGTTGTTCAGGTCACACTTGACTCTTCTCCAACTGCAACAAGAGCGTCTACTAGTCGTCCTCCATCCTCGAGCAATGTCAGGATGTATATCACTACTTAACGAGAGAAAATAGGCCTTGAGCTCTAACAAACCTTGCCTTTCACTTTCGGTGCAGCTTCTACATTCTTGCATCATCATCATCATCATCATGATTATCATCCATGTTAGGCCAGAGATCATTGACTTTGCGGAAGACATTAAGTGCCAAAGGTCAAAAGAAGGAAAAAAAACAGAGGATGTAGAAATGATTCAGTCATTTTATATCTAAGACATTGTGAAACTCGAGAGCTAAAAGGCATGTGATGCAATGTGCGATGTATGAGGGTATCACAGCAGAAAATTATATTGTTTACAATTTAAATATGGAGAACACGTAAAAGAACTCCAAATTTGGATAAAAAAAAATAGTGTGTGAGACGATGATACTCACATGGTTGTCCACTAATTAAGGAATTCCAAAAGCCTTGAAGGATTCAAAAAGAATTATGCCATGTTTGTTATTATATCCAGACGTTGTATCTGAATGCTAATATTCAGACGTTGCTTGTTTAGACACTATTGTATCAGTATTTACATACAAAATTTAAAATATATGTATAGATTGGATGCTACATTTACATCTCAAAAAAACCTAAATAACCTTTATATAAATAAAAGTAATAATTAAATTAGTTCTAGCGATGGGAACTTGGTTCTCCTTCATATGATCCTATTTTCTAATGTAAAGCAAGGTTTCAATTTTTTTTGAGCTTAAAACAAGCAACCTTAGTTGTAAACAGTATTTTTTGTTTGAATTAATTTAACATTCTTTCAAAAAAAAAATTAAATTAGTTATTATAATTATTATATAATACTTTTAATTGAAAAATTGTGTTTTTTTTTGCCGAAACCAGAAAATCCCGTTTTTCCGTCAAAATTATAAAATTGTGTTTTTCCACTAAGACCTAAAAATCACAATTTCCCATCAAAATTAAAAATTATATTTTTCCAAAAAACAGAAAAATCACAATTTCCGGTCAAACCCAAAAAATTATGTTTTTCCACCAAAACCGTAAAGTAATATTTACCTACTAAAACTCTATTTATTTTTTGTTTTTCCGCTAAAACCATAAAATCGTATTTATCCACTCTATCAAAACTAAAAATCGTGTTTTCTGCCAAAACTGGAAACCGGAAATCGTTTTTCTCTCCAAAACCAAAATCGTGTTTTCCTGTCAAAACCGAGAACCGTGTTTCCTCGTCAAAACCAAAAATTCATGTTTTTCTCTCAAATCGGAAAATTATATTTTCCTGCTAAAACAGTAAATCATATTTTTCCGCAATAAAACTATGTCATTTTTTTCTTTTTAACAACCACTTTTCAAATGATTTTATAAAATAAAAATGAACAATTTAATATCTGAATGCAAAATACTAACTATAAAAATGAATACCATGTATATGCAGTATCTAGATAGTATTTAAATGCTACATCTAGATGCTACATCAAATATAAAAACAAATATGGCCTTCGTAATGCAGAGGCCGTGCATTTCTGCCCATTGAGCTTATGATCATGTATTAAAGTTAAAGGCATTCAAGCAGCAAGCCCACCATGCTTTATTATTAGCAGCTTCAAGCAGCCCAAATTGGCCAACCATGATGGTTGCTTTGTTTGAGTGATTTTGCGCTTCAAAATATTTTGATATGAGTGAATTTTTTGTTTGGTCAATTGATATGAGTGAATTAATTGTGATTATTTAGCCATAGCAAAATTCTGGACCCATTTGTAGGGCTACGACTGCTTATTGCTAATTTGCTTATTGTTGCTTTGTGGTGGGTTTATATAATTCGGAAGGACAATTGTCTGAAATTTGATTTTTTTTTAATGAAATTTTGTCTGAAATTTGTTGCATGCTGCTGAGAGGAAAAATGAAATAATTGTATGAACATTGTACTTTCTTATTTGGATTTTTTTTCTTTTGACAACTTTTAATTACACAAGCAAAATGTATAAATTGTAAAAGAAAATGTTACACACTAGATAGAAATGGTAGTTTCATATTACGGGAACTAGCATATTTTGTTTTTAAGTATTGCTATTGGAAATTTTTCGTGTGAATATCTTATAGTTTTAAAATATAAAAGTATGAAAAAGATGAAAAAAATTAAAATGAGACTTTTGAGATATCCATACAAAACCATTACACAGTTGTCTCTTGTTAATTGGTTTAATTTTATTTTAAAATTAAACTTGGTTATATAATTATGTTATGTTAAAATATCTTTTTGTTTTTAGATAAGAAATACTAAAGCTGCATTTACAGGGTTCGAACCCATCTACTGAAATTACATGAAAAAAAAGACTTTTAAACAAGGAGCGTACATTTCACCCACACCGCACCAAGTTCTTTACCGACTTTTTTTTTTTGAACAACTACAAAGTATTAAACTATATACAGGAGATATCGAACCATGATACCAAATTTAGTATCAAAATTACACTAAATTTAGTATTTTGGTGTCATATTTTTTTTGTCATCTCCAACCATGACACTAAATATTACATAAAAAGTAATATTATATATTATTTAATGTTTTCAGTTTTAATAATTTTCATATTGCTATTATTTGTAATTGATAAATAATTATTTGACCATACTTAGATATTATGTTTGGTAAATTTTTGCAATTTTATGTTTATAAAATTTATTTACAATTATATTTTTTGGTTTAACAATATTATACTTTTATGTATTTATTTTATATATATTATATTAAAATTACTAAGTATTAATTATGAAAATAACATAACAATATAATATATTTATTTTATGTTTTGAGTGTTATTTCAATTTTAATATGCATTTTAATCTTATCCAGCTTATATTATTAATTTCTATATTTTATAAAATACTAATTAAAATTTTATATTATTAAAAGTAAAAGATAGAAGTTCTATGATATTTGTTTTTTACAATATAAAGTATCATTTAGTGATTTCTTACTTGAAAATAAAATAAACTATATCTTAATTATGTAAAAATAGTATATTTATGTTTAATTACAAATTTGAACTAATTAATAATAATAATAATTAAACTATGTTATAAAATAAAACACAATAAAATATGTATATTAATATTTGGTGTGAAAAATATTACACCAAATTTGGTGTAACACTATTTACTCTATACCAAATTTGATGGAATGGTGTAGTTTTTAGTATTCTATTGGAGATGAAATTATACCAAATTTGGTGTTTTGGTGTCCCATTAGAGTTGGCTTGATACACAAAAGCCTAGTATCATGACTAAAACTAAATCCAAAAACCCCATGTAACTAAAATTATTAACAAAGATAGATTCATATATAAATGTGTGCAATGAGTTCAAGTCTTCAAGAGACAGCTTCTTCTCATCATCTCAGCTCAAACACCCACCTCCAAAGAAAGCCATCGATGCTCTCTATTTGGTTCAAGCATTTTCACAGATGACAGGATCTCTCTTGACTCTTGCGTTTATATCTTGCTTCATTTCAGTTTCTATTTTCAAACACCGGGCATAGTTTTAAGCCTTGTAACCATAAACTTTTCACTTGGAAATTAATATGAAATGGTATCCCGTTTTAAAAAAAAAGTTCAAGAGAAATAACATTGAGAGTTGTATCTCCTTCATCCTATTTTATGATGTCAAACAAAGCATTACTGAATTTTAATTTTTTATAATTAATCTTTTCCTTTCTTTTGTTTTCTTGCACTTAATAAAACTCTAAATGAGCTATCTCATCACCAGTTTCATTTTCTTATTTACCAGCACGTTTGAGCATGAATTCTAAATAAACTTTCTTATGCATTGATCTACTTACAGTGACAATACAAAAGAAAAAGTTAAATGAAACAAGAATTCTAGGTGTTGTTACTTCAGTAGGGTCATATGTGTAAAGGAAAAGTGCAATCAATTTTGATACGTAATCTTCAAAAGAAAGTGTGGTTTATATGAACTGCCGATGCTGATCGGATTTACCTTTGTGGGACAAATTACACGCATGCAACTTCATCATATGAGGCGGAGAACATATATAAATTAATATTCGATAAATTAATAATCTTTATAAATTAATAAAATTTCACCGGTTCCAATTTGAATCAGTTTAATATTTGACACAAATCGATAAAATAATAATATAATTATATTTTAGAAAATTTTATGTAAATATATGGTCCCATTAAAATTATAAATTTATAATTTATATGAGTACATATTTTATATAAGTAAGAATATATTATTATATTATTTGCTTTATATTCACAATGGAATTGTCTTTATATTTTCTTAACACTTAATATATTTTTGATGAAATTTAGTAATATTATATCTAAAACCGCATTTAAGTTCTATGCAATATATATTATATACATACAATAATATAATAAAATTAGCATAAATGTCAAATTTTAAAAAATAACAATTAATGTCTATACACTAAAATCAAATATTTTTCTTATCTTAGAATAAATATATTTTAAAATAATAAATCTAAATAAAAAAGTATGTCAACAAAAAAATCTAAATAAGAACTTTTTTGTAAATTAATATCTCTATAAATTAATAAAATTTAAAAGTTTCAACATTGTTAATTTATAGAGGTTTTACTGTTATATATGTTTACAGCTCAAACTTTTAAATAAGTCTTTATTAAATATATATTCAAAAATGTATTTTCTGGAGGAAAATATAGTCAGAAATGTTACCGTTCAGTTCACTCATTGATTTTAAAGAAACTCAAACTAGTATGTTTAATAGTTATGAATTTAATATGTTTTTCTAATTCAAAACCAGTTTTTGATAGTACTATCAAAATTTTCAATGAAAGTTCTTTTTCGCAAAAAAAATGTTAAAAGGGAAACTAAAGTATTGTCGGTCGATATCGACATTTGGCAATTCATATTTTAGATTTTGGACCAACATGATTAGTATTTAATTCTCTTTTTCGTGAAGTTTGAAAGATTGATTAATTAATTATCTCTCCATGTGTATATTCTTAACCTTAAAAATAAACCTTAATGGAATACGTAATCAAGTCCTTAAACGTAATCTAGTAATCTTCCCACTAAAAGTTACCTACTTCACCGGTAGAACGGAAACCAAAAAACGCATACGACATTTTAGTTATTACTTTGTAAAATGCATAATATTGCAATATCATGATAGCTACTGTTATGTAAAATCTATATCAAACTTTTTTTTCTGAAAAAAAAAATCTCTATCTCTATCAGACTTGAAGAAAGCTAAACTAACTAGAGACAAAATTAAAATTCGAGTGAGACAAATATGTATCTTATAGTTTGTATTGATTGTGCGGAATGAATAATTTTATAATTAACCTACTACAGTCCAACCAATTATCCATAATCCATAATATATGTATTTCTAGAAGAAAAGAAAGAACATGTTACTAGCAATCATTTATCGTACCAGAGCCGGTAACCCCTCTTTCTAATGCATTGGCTTTGTTCCCTCCATATATTGACTTAAAGCTCCCTCTTTCTCTCTCGCTTCACATCTTTACTACATTTTTTTTCTGGAACAGAAACTACATTGAATACAATTTCTTCCTTGTATTGTTTAGATAACCAAGTAAGAGGAACTAAAGTAATGAAGGATGAGAACAGCACGAGTGGGATATGCGAGCCGTGCACGTCTTTCAGAAAGAAGTGTAGCCACATGATGAAGAATCAGAGAGGCAAGTTTTACATCATTGCCCATTGTATCGCCATGTTAGTCTGCGGGCGTGAGCGTGACTGCGACCGATACCGTGTTTCGATTTAGGTTTTTACTTTATGCATTTTTTCTTCTTGTCTTTCTTTAATTGTATCTTCTTTGGTGGTTGCCATTTTCATTTTTCTTCTAGTACATTTGGACTAGGGTTGGTATTTAAGTTATATATAACATGATGAATTAATGTAATGCATTCATAGAAATGCTTTATAAATTTGCGACTTATGTCTTTGGGTTGACTTTGAATGGTAGCTTCTGAAAAAGTTCTTAGTTGTTGTTCAAGTAACTAATTATTTGCTCTCTTTTTTTCTCTAACGCTTTGGCCCTCAAAAATCTGTACTTTACTTGCAATAGTGTATACGAAAATTTAATCACTGTATTTTAGATATACTCAGACCATGCATTGAGCCTCCGAATGCTCATTATATTGTCATGATTCATGAATCATAATATATGAATAAAGGGACACAAAAGCTTGTCTTTATAGCACAATCAGTGAACTTAAAAGAACACTTATGTTTGTGATGAAATACTTTGTTCTTCCAGTTTTACTTTTGAGTAGATCAATATAATATATACCTTATGCAGGTTTATAAAAACATCATAGATATTAAGGCCCTGACTTGAGCCTTACTCACTAAGATTTCATCTTCAAAAAAAAAAGATCTTGAGGATATCTTAGACTTACGTAAGAGCTCAGACTGCTCCTCGAAAGAGAGGTGAAACCCACTTATGGATATTTAAATGAGATCTAAAACATGATTCATATCCGTTTAGAGTCGTGTAGTTGCTTTGAACCCGAAACACTTAGCTTTCAAAATTCCACTTATCACTAGATCACCATGTGTGATTTACAAAATGTTTAATTATGAAATAGCCAAAAAGGAAGAAAAAAACAACTTCGTATCAACAGTAGTTGGTAGTCTATATTACAAAATCAATGCACAATAGTCTCGTTTTCAGAGAAAAGAAGTTCAATCACGTTGAATATACAATGATGAAATATATAACACAGTGTAACAATGCTAGAGAGAAAAGTTCTATTACAAAAACAATGCCAGAGAGACCCCAAAAAGGAAAATAAATCTAAAGGTGAAGAAGAGAGAAATTAATTATGACAAAGACTATGGCAGTGTTTCAGAAAGAAAAAAAAAAAGACAAAGACTATGGCCTTAGAGAGTCCATGTGAGTCGAGTCAAATTCACACAAATAATACAAATCGAAACAATGCTCTATTTTGTCGGTGTAGGGAGGGGTCAGATGTTTGATCATGTAGTAGGTTAATCATGTAGGTTTTTTCATTTTTTTTTTCCAAATGATTTAATATAACGTTTTGAAAATCTATCTTTATAGTTTTTTTCACGCGTTCATAATTTATTCCTCAATGCATATAATAAAGGAAAAGCGAAGGAATAATAGGTTGTGGAATTCAGGACACGCACCATCCAGGAAACACGTGAATATAATAGTATGAAATAAGTTGTGTCAAATCATATCCTTTACTGAACGGTGATTGAAATGTTTCATTGTAAAACATATCTTATGCAAAATGTAAAGGCCTAAAGGGTACATATCAGTATTTTCACTCCCAATCCCCAAAATATATAGTACTGAAGAATTGATAATGGGATCTTAAATACATAGAAAATTTCACTACCAATGTAGACTACATTATGTAGTCCACTGTTCTTGGTTTATTGATTTTGTTTTGGTTAAAAGCATGTAGTCACTGTTACCACTACTTTAACGAAAATACGACCCAACACTAATAAACTATAGCAACAATTATGATTGCTTAAGCAAAAAAAAACAATTGACTGTATAAAATGTGAAAAGGATCCAAAGCCAAAAATAAGCTAACAACCTAAACGAACCCAACATCACGTGCATGCTTTTGTTCTAATTCTTGATCGTTTCCGACACGCCGCAAGCGATGAGCGAAAATAGATTATTAATTCTTAACATTTTTTTCAAGAAAAAAATTATTTCGAAACATTAAAGTCAATTAGACTAATTAGCGACGGATATTTTTTGGACTATTAGCGATGGATAATTGTCGGATACTCTGGAAAATTAATCTGATTATTTAGTATTTGAGCGTATGATGTCAATATGTGGATCGTGAATATAAGTAGTACATGCGTAGAGAACCGGATCCTAGCGGGCTGCGGCAATATAATTTTGTCAAATGGCAGGATTGAAAAGGTGTGCATAGATACTCGTGCGGTCCTTTCTCGTTACTTTTGTTATTTTTCTTCTAAAACAAAAAAAAAATGAATAGGATCGAAGATGTTCTTAGATAGCATGGATGCGGTCATTAGAATCTAGTAAACCAGCTAAATAGTTCTTAATTACCATGTTCCCGGTCAAAACCAATATGTCAATCAGAGCATGCTAGCTAACTTGATTCGTACGAATTAACTAGAGATATATGTTAGGAACTTAGGACTGTAATTTTTTTTAAATTTATAAACGAATTACCTAGAGATGAGCTACACTTCTCTTAGTTAAGTACTTATCTATTATGGCTGACTACTTTGGTTGAATAGATAGGTGTCGTTTGTCCCATGTATAATGGCACACTGGTGATGGAACAATATGGTCTGAGGATGTTAACTTGCTACAGTTCCAAGATCGATGTTATTGTATGTAAATTCTGAGGGTGAGCCACTTGGTCACTTGGCTCGAGTTTGAATGGTTTGTTTATGGTGGAGTTTGTTGAATCATAAAATTCACCCAGAAATTGGATTATCTAAAGAAAAAATCTGAGCTAATGATCAACTATGAAAAATGCTTGTTTTATTGATGATAAGATTAAGAGTAAACAATGAATATAAAGAGTATTTAAGAACAAGAGAGTATGAATGCATTGAGACTATAGCTTAGCTATGAAGAGAATTAGATCCCCTTTCCTTAACTTGTCATTCTTCTTTTGTGGGTCCTTGAAAGTGTATCGCAACAGCGGCTTGGTCTCCGGCGTGAATCAAGTGTCTTTATGGTGGTTTTTAATGCGTTTAAAATTTTCACGTTTTGGTTTGACTCTCCGAACTCGTTATGTAATATTTTTTAGTCCAAGGTGGGCTTAGACCTATGTGGGCCTATGGTTCATTCTTGGGCTTTGCTGATACTTGTTTTGGACCAATTTCTGCTCAGATTAAGATCTCAGATCGGGTTTGGAGCGGGGTGACACTTGGCTCTAACAGAATTCAAGAAAAAAACTTTAATAAATGGCTCAGTCAGTCGAGAGATCTTAAGCGGACACGGCAAAGCATGGATACACAATGCTAAATACTATGGCAATAGTGTTAATTAAGACCATTAGAGGGTTTAGAACAATGCATGGCTCTAGTGTTTTCTATACTACATTTAAATTAGCATTTGTGTTGTCGAATGACCATTCAATCTTTTATTCTACAAAGACAAGAAAGACAGTGGTTAATTTACACGCCCACGCCACTTTTCTGATGAATATTTGGAATGTGTTATAATTTTTTATTAAGTTGTTATGAAGCTATACGTACTAATTATGAATTCCTATAAAAACTATAATAAGTGTTTTACCAAAAAACTATAATAAGTGATGATATAATAATGAAGAACGACAAAAAGAAGTATCGAATCATAATCTTTTCTCAGTTTCCACAAATAGAGCAATTGAAGGTTAACCTCATTGTATGCATACAAAATTCTAAAAGATTCATCATGAACACTACTAGATTCATAACTAGAATAATCAAAAGAGTCCAAAGTCTCACTCAATCATGTGAAAAATTGAGGGTATAAGCACAAATTTTTGTTATATCTTCTGCTAAATGGACCAGGCTATATAGCTTAGAGATGACAACAAATTCCCGTTGCCTGCTAAATGAGCTAGGCTGGTCCAAATTCATTTTTTATTGATTGACACAATAAGAAAATGGTCCAGCCTGACAGAACCTGGCGGGCTCAAGGTAAAACCTGCTCTTTTTTACTTATCAAAATTACCCACGACAAAACAAAAAGATTCTAATCCTCTTTTGTCCATTTCACCGAAAATCTGAATACATACTACAGGCCTCGACAACGAATCCATGCATAAAGACCGAACCAAATATACAATATGGGCTCATAAACAATAAAGCCATTTCAAAATCTTTTTGTTTTTGTCATGTTATTTTTGTAGGTGTAATGAATCTATTATATGGAGCGAGTTTATGGATTGATTGGAGCGAGGATTTTATAAGTACGTATCAGGTTAATGCATAGTCTTTCAACTTTAGGATTCCATTTCAGTACGATTTATTTCATCATACATCCATATAATAAATTCATTATACATACAAAAACACTAAATAAAAACATGACAGAGACAAGTTAAAGATTTTCTAGGGAACAAAGTACAGAGAAAAAAGACTCTTGATCATATTTATTTAACTATAGAGATCATCGTCCTCGGCTGCTCCTCCCGTAGTAGCAAACGGGTCAGCTCCACCAGCCATGGCGGCTGCACCTCCAGTCCCTGTCGCGTCAGGGAACCTGAACTCACTCCCAATCCCACGTGACTGCTGGAGAGTCTGAGCAAAAGCCTGATACTTGCGTATGTCTGCATCACTCACTGATCTCCTCGCAAACTTCATTGATTCTTCAAAATGACTAGCTTTGATCTCTGCGATCTCCTCCTCGTCCTCTTCCATTGCTTCTGGTGTCTCTGCTTTCTTCCTCTCCTTCTCAATATCCTACACAAACAAATAAAAAAACATCATAAGTCTCACCGATAAAAGAAAAGAAAACAAAGAGAGTCAAGATTCAGACACCTTCTCGATGTTCTCTCTGATGGCGTACTTGCAAGCACGCTGACAAATCTCTGTGATGTCTGCACCGCTGAACCCTTGTGTGTACTTGGCAAGAGCCCTTAAGTCAACATCCTTAGCCACTGGAGACTTCCTCAAGCAAGACTTGAAGATCTGGTAACGAGACTCCTCATCAGGAAGAGGAATGTAGATGAGCTGATCAAGACGACCAGGACGAAGAAGCGCAGGGTCGATGATATCTGGTCTGTTTGTTGCTCCAATAATGAAGACAGTCTTCTTAGCAGACATACCATCCATCTCCGTAAGAAGCTGGTTCAATACTCTGTCTGCTGCACCACCAGCGTCTCCAACGCTGCTCCCTCTCTGAGTGGCGATGGAGTCTAGCTCATCAAAGAAAAGAACACAAGGAGCTGACTGGCGTGCTTTGTCGAATATCTCTCTCACATTGGCCTCACTCTCTCCGAACCACATTGTGAGTAGCTCGGGGCCTTTGATACTGATGAAGTTGGCTTGACACTCGTTGGCGATGGCCTTGGCCAAAAGGGTCTTTCCACAACCAGGAGGACCGTAGAACAGGACTCCTTTAGACGGTGACATACCAAACTTCTCAAACTTCTCAGGATGCTCCACTGGATATTGAACAGTCTAAAACATAACAAAATATGAATTTGATTAGTCCAATATCATTATTATTCACATGCGAATATTTGAAAATGATATTGAATGTTGAAAGTACTTACCTCTTGTAGTTCCCTCTTGACATTCTCAAGACCACCAATGTCTTCCCAAGAAACATTTGGCACCTCAACGACCTGGATGAAGGAGAAAATAACAGTTTGATAAGATATTAAGAAAATTACAAAATATACTAATACTCTTATTTAAAAGTGTGTAAATAATTGAATGAAAATGATTAAAATGAAATCTATTGGTTATTCCAAATTCCAAAAGACAAAAAAAAAAAAATGTAGTGTCATATTTAAAATGATAGGAAGTACCAAATAGACATGAGAAACCTTGAACCAAAATAACTAAACATTGAACTCACCGTCTCACGTAGAGCAGAAGGATTGCTATTACCAAGAGCTGTCTGGAAATGCTCATTAGTCACAGCCATAGAGTTGAGAATCTCAGCATCTATCTCCTCATCTTCTAGGTCAATCACATCCATCTTCTCCCTGATGCATTGGAGAGCACCTTCAGTGCATAATGCTGCAAGGTCGGCACCAACATACCCATGTGTGTCTTTAGATACTCTTTCCAAATCAACCTGTTTAATAGCAAATCATGTAAGGTCTAACAAGGCAGAAGAAATGAAGATTATATATAAATAACAGAACATTACATCTTCTGCGAGCTTCATGTTCTTGGTGTGAATCCTGAGAACTTCAAGACGACCAATCTCATCGGGAACACCAATATCTATCTCCCTGTCAAATCTTCCAAACCTTCTCAAAGCCGGGTCAATGCTGTTAGGACGGTTGGTAGCTCCCATAACAATGACATGAGCTCTTGATTTAAGCCCATCCATAAGCGTCAAGAGCTGTGAGACAATCCTTCTCTCAACCTCTCCATGCGTCTTCTCTCGTTTTGGAGCGATGGAATCAAGCTCATCAATGAAAATGATCGAAGGTGCATTCTTCTCACCCTCCTCAAACGCTTTCCTAAGGTTGCTTTCACTCTCACCAGCTAGCTTAGACATGATCTCCGGACCATTGATACAGAAGAAAAACGCACCGGTCTCATTAGCAACAGCACGAGCAATCAGTGTCTTGCCAGAACCAGGAGGGCCATAGAGCAAGATTCCTTTAGGAGGCTTAACACCGATGGACTTGAAGAGCTGTGGATGCCTCAAAGGGAGCTCAACAAGTTCTCTAATCTGAGCCATTTGTTTCCTAACACCACCAACATCATCGTAACCAACTTCATCTAACCTTTCCTCATCCTCTCTCTTTATCGGTTCACCCTCACAGAATATCTCTGTGTCTGGAGCCACCACACAGTACTCATCAGGATCGGTCTCAATAACCTTAAACTCAACACTTCTCATCCCTCCTCTAACTAGGAAAAGATCACCCTTCCTCACCGGGCGGTATGCCTCCAGGAAATAAGCTGGCAAGAGGCAAGAAACCAATATGTTAAGAGCAATAAGAGACATATAAGCCGAAACATCTAAAACACTCACGTTTAAGGTAGGCATCAAATATATTTCCAGTAATCCCTTCAATGGTATCATCTAAGGGTAAGATGTGAACACGCTTCCCATACTTGACATCAGGGCACTGATGGATAGAGATTACATCTCCGAGCCTAACCCTCAGGTTTGACCTAACAACTTTGTTCATCCTAATCTTTGGTTCATCACATGTATCATCAGCTAAAGCAATACACACAGTATCCTTCCTCTTTTTTCCCTGCATCAACACCAAACACCAAAGAGAAATAAAACGAAGATGTCAATACACACACAGTTGAATACATTTTCACAAGACCCTTGGATTCAGCGAAGGAACCAAAAGAAGAAGAAAAGCATAAGCAATAAAAGTCAAACTGTTGATTAGGGAATTAAATCTCCATCACTCTCCAATCACCCACAACCTCCAGCAATTCCATATGGAACGGGGCTCCCCGCTAACATATGGGAAAAATGATGGTTTAGATGAGCTTGGAGAGACTTCTAGTTATAACATAATTAGAGGAGGAAAACTGATTAGACAACTCAAAAAATTCAAAATATGAAACGGACTAATGTTAGAGGAAAAGGCAAACGAGGTTGTTGTGGCCGAGGGAACCATGAATCTTTTTCTAGGGTGTCCTCTCACTTTCTATTTGTTGCACTCTTTTCAAACTTATGGGTGAAAACTCATATTTTGCATATTTTGCATTTACTTGAAGTAAATACATTTTAGTATGAAAGCCTATACATATATATATATATATATATCCACGCATAGAGCATTTTCAAAGAGTCATTTCATTTTTTCATTTTAAATAAAATAATGAACTTATTTGTTGTCCAATATAATATCCTTTTTTGACTTTAAAATGAATTAGGTTTAGAAAAAAATTCAACTCCATTATAAAGATACACCATTTTTAATACACTGGTGGAAAAAGAATATCGTATTTTGACGGGATGTATAAAATACAAGTATAAATACTAGTCTAAATGGTTGCAAAATTATTAATTTATATAATTGATATATTAACTCTAAAATAAGTATTTGCCTAAATCATGTTTTTGAAAAAAAAAATCGTGCTTTTCACTTCACAACAAAAACCTTGAGTAAGACGGTATCTCCACGAAAGAGCTGTAGCTTCTCCATGGTGTCAGGGTGTAGAGACACGACGGAGTTGTCATCGTTGATTGCCTCATCCACAACCAAACGATTCACCGCCTTCTTCTTCTCCAAAATCGCGGTGCTAAAGTCCCTCTTCGCTCCCTTCCTGAAATATTAAGGAAAAACAAACACATAAGAAAATCGAAACAAGAACAGAGCTTCACAAACAAAACCTAGCTACTTTGCAATCCGCAGCTACTTACGGATCAGATGATTCGGGTTGATTCGCCATGGCTAGTTTTCAAGTAGAAGAACAGAGCTTCGCAAAGAGAATAAGAAACTATCTTTCAAACAGCTGTGAATACTTTCGTGAAGTGATCGGTTCGGTCTCTTTTGCGGATATGTACAGCCACGTGTGTCTTTTATATACAAACACGTTTCTTGGCATCAAAGAAAAGTTTTTCTTTTATTTTTCACTTATCCTAATTGTTCTAGATTTTGGTTTGTATCATAATCAAACAATTCATTTGTTCTTTAAATTCATATTGTCTGTAAAAGGACGAAACTTATATTTATAAAATTATTCAAACCAGTTCAGAAAAGGAAAGAACTCTCATCAAACTTTTTTCAAAAAAAAAAAAAACTTTCATCAAAAATACATGGAAATCATATTTATGAGTGAAATCTAAAATATTTATTTAATTAAATAAAATGGTGCTTTAAACTCAACTAGATTTTGATCCGTCCTTCAAAGGGCGGAAATATTTTTTTTTAATTTTTTATAAAAAATTTAATTTTCACATTTGTGTTTTTTTGTAATTATATTTGTGTTTTTATGTAATCAATAAAAATATATGTTATAAAATAATAGTAATTTAAAGGTTGATCCGCCGGCATACATTCGTTTTTTTGTAATTATATACACATATACCTATTTTTTGTAATCATATTTATCTATTTTAGATCTTAATCCGTGCTTCAAGTGTGGGTATAATGTTGGTTTCTATTTTTTTGTTTTTATGAAAATATGTTACATTTTCTGCATTTTTTTCTTATATGTTCAAAATTTTAATTTATATGTTTGTGTATAACATTTTTTTAAAAAAATTATTAGTAAGAGGTTTTGATGTATTGAATTTTTTTTTTGGTCTAAATGTTAAGATTTATAACCATTTTCTGAGTTTTACAATGTTGTGAAAAAACACAACTTATTACAACAAACAGCAAGGAGAGAATAAAAGAGAGAGAGGGCTGACAAGAAGCATCCTAGAGGGATTGGAAAGAATTAACTATAAGGGAAAACGAAGCAGAAGTACAATTCGAGGAGGGAGGGTGAAGCTGCAGTCCTAGACGGAAGAGAGAGCAACCTATCCCGCATACTACGATCCACAACCTTGAAGAACGTCTCTTGAGTCATAGAAACATCTCTGAAGATACGGGCATTTCGTTCACGCCAAAGGTTGTAGATAATAACTTGATTCAAAAGCTTCAGCACCGCAACAGCTCGAGACGCATGGGGCCCTTGCAGCTGTCGGCATAGATCAGTCACCGCCGCTACAGATGTAGGTGGAACCGCCAAGTACCTGCCACAAAATCGATTCCAAATGACAGTAGCATAGGAACACTCAAAGAACAGATGGGAATGAGATTCCACAGCATTAGGACAAAGAACACAACCTGGTGGAAGAGTTATAACTATACAATTATGTCATCGCCATTTCATTCATTAATTTTGAACTTTATTCCTAAATAGTGGTTAATTGTTATTTTTTTTAAAAAAATAAGAAAGTATAGTTATAATTTTGTTTAGCAATTAAATAGATAAAATTATATATTTTCACTAAATTTTCATGATTTGATTTCATATAATGTTATTATTAGATGTCCATGTAAAATTATTCAATACTCAAAATTCATTCCACTTAAATCCATGGAGTGATGATTAAATAAAAAAAGTTTAGGATCAAACCACATTTGATATAAACCCAAAAAGAAGGAATATTTGTTGATATATATAACTGTAGGTAATATATTTTTTTCGAAAACAAAAACTGTCTGTAATATATGTGTTTGTACCGAGAATATAGGATGGAAGTTACAAAAAAAAAAACTGACGTTACTATAGATCTAATCTGTATTCCAGAAATTAGATTTTATATGGTCCATATTATTAGGTAACAAATCGAAAAACTGACGTTATATATTATTACCTATTCATATTTTTTATTTAAAAAAGTCGTGGTTACATTTTATGGTGGTGGCCGCCAATTATTTAGCAAATAAAGTGGTGGTTACATTTTATTTTCTTTGTAGTTATATTAAAAAGGAATGTATTATTTAAATTATAAATTGGACTCAACTATTATCAATTGGGCATGTTCCTAATTTAATAATATAGATATTCCATTCTTGGACTCCTTCCCACGTTAACCGACCACGAGAGTAGATACAGGTACTTGGGCTGGCCTAGAACTGGACCCAAGTTAACAGAAAAATCAGTTCATTCTCAACTTTTTTCTCTTTGAATTCAGTTTTTGATTATGTAACAAGAGAATATGTTATGCCTGAAAATGATTTTCCGAAGTGAAATGATAAAATACTGTTTACAAAAGTGTTGCAGATTTCATAAACACATGATGATTTTCAGGAGTGAAGCCAAAGACGATCACGGAGCCTCTCTTCACCAGTTCCAAACATCTCGTCGACTTTTTCTCCGTTTCTGTAAAACTGAAACGTTGGCGTGTAGCGGATGTGGCGAGTGGTTTCAGGGCATTCGTCGATGTCTGCGTAAACAAACTTCATCCCTTTAAAACTGTTGCTAAGCTCTTCGAACGCAGGAAAAATCTGGCTACAAACTCCACACCTGAAAAAAAAACACTCTCATTGAAGCATTACGTCGAACAGTTTGTAAACATAACATGCTGTCTTTCGTACAGACAAAAAAAAAAAAACAGAACAAGGTCATATACCACGAAGCTCCATAGTTAATAACAGCCTGCAAATCACAAAACAAAAACTAGAAGATTAGTTACTAGAACCAGCTTGACTTTTAAGGTTTATGAAATGTAGCCTGTCATTACAGGAGACTTGGAAGATTTGATGTCGTCAAGAATCGTCAAAAGACTTTGGTCGTTTGATGCGGTTTTGAAATTGATATTACGGTTCGAGTTGGATTCGAAATCAGGATTTGCTCCATTCGATTCTTGTTTTTTCATTTTTTTTTTTTTTTTGGTTTCGGAATTCAATTGCCAATGTTGATATCCTTTTGCCGACAGAACCTACTCGAACCACACAAGTCTACTTACCACTAGCCAAACCCAAACCGATCAATTTGACCCTTAACCGATTTTAACCAAGCTTATCCAAATAGAATACTCCCTCTTAGGGCTGGGCAAATAAACCGAACCCGAAAATCCGAACCGAATTCGATCCGATAAAAATGAATCCGAACCGATCCGAACCCGACGTAAATACCGAATGGGTCTTGTTTTGTGGTATTTCGGGTTATGGGTATTATCCGAACCGAACCAGAATCTAAATGGATATCCGATAGAACCCGAAACATTCAAAACCTCGAAAAGATCTTGTACCAAACATGATCTCAATTCCTAATATGTATCTAAAATACACTAAGAAATATTGAACATCAAAAGTACTTATCTATTACATGAAGGTTGATGGTTAAAGATGGCCATTGAATCTTGAAGTATTTTGATTTTGATTTTGATTTTGTTTTCGTTAAACAATGTTTCTCATTTCATGAGAACTTGGTTTTCATTTTATGCTTTTATTTATTTGGTTTCTTTTTATCAGTAAATATGTTTACTTTTCGTTTGATTTTGAATTATCACGGTTGATGTTCCTTATTTTTGAATCGATTTTACTTAAATTTTGGTTACAAAATAGGTACAAATCAGGTATTTTAAAACTGAAGAACCGATTTTACTAATGTTTTGGTTATAAAATAGGTAAAAATCAAGTACTTTTAAACCGAAAAACCAAATGGGACCCGAACCCGAAAGTATATTGGATTGTACCGGTTCTTTGAAGATTTACTAACCCCGACCCGAACCCGATAGAACCCGAACCGGTCCCGAACCGAACTTTCATATAATCCGAATGGGGCTGATTTTTATAAATCCAAAAAACCGAAACCCGATTGGATAAAACCGAAACCCGATTGGGACCCCGAATGCCCAGACCTACTCCCTATGTAGATTGTTTAAGTTTTTTTACGAAAATTAAATAAATATTGTTATTTATAATTTTTTTGTTAATTTAAATTTTTATTTGTTTCCAAATAAATTATATCATTTGTATTTTACATTTTTCTCTATATTTTAATTATTATTATTTTGTATTTAAAAAGTTATCTATTGAATCTCATAATTTCATTGGATTAGGTATGTTTACCTTTAGGATAGAAGGCTTTACCGGTTCAAATAACAACTATGGGTATAATATTTTAGTTACAAACTAAGATACATTATTAAAGTGTAAACAGTAATTGATTTTTCAAATACATTGGGAATATATGTAGGTTTTGTTTGTTAATTTCATGTTTAATTACCATCATAGCTCTATTGAACAATTTTAATTGCTCAAATTTGCTACTTATAAGTTTTGTAAGATCATTTTCAATTGTATTCCATTTATTTACTTTTTGTTTAGTTTTAAAGTAAGTTTTGTTCTAACCCTAGTTCATTTCTTTTTTTCAAAATGAAACAATGAACAATGTTGCTTCAAATTCGAAAATATACTATTCATACACTATTCATATATTTATTTTCTTAAAGAAAACTTTTTTAATTGTAATTTGATCGTCAACTTTTACTTATGTTTATTTTTTGCCAAAATAAATTATATGTGGTAATATTATCAAATTAGTTTCAAAGTTTCAACTATTATTTTTATTTATTTAGATGTTTGTATAGAAAAGCATGCATATATTCATTTATAAAAACTGTTAACTTGATTAATAAGAACCAAAGATAAATAAGCTCATTTTTAAATTCAATTTTATTTTGTTGATCATTTATAGAATAAATATATATGTAAATGGCGTTTTTATTAAATGATAATATTTAATGTATATGAAATAATAATTATGTTAGATTATTGTTATAACAAAATATTTGAATAAAATATGTTAGATACTTGGAATATTCTTTATATAAAAAGAAAATGAAGCAAACAGAGTAAATGTTCCTTCATTCTAATTTTTGAGCGGGCCTTGTGGTCCAGTGGTAGTGGACGGGCTTTGGATGCAAACACATTTTGGGTTCGATCCTCCTGCTGCAGAAACTAAGTCACATTGTTCTGTTCACCACGGCTGCGGATACGTCCGTATGAAAATCCGGGAGAGAGCCTGTCGTGGGCTGCACCTCCCATCCGGGGATTAGGTACGTGTCTTTAATAGATCCGGGTTTAATCCTTCATTCTAATTCATTTTTAAGAAACTAAACATTTGAAAATAAAAATGAAGTCAACCATTAGAGATGTTCTAACACATCGGTTTTAGTTATATTTGTTCTTTTAACTGCTTTTGTAGTATTTAGAAAGTTTTTGTTTTTTCAAAGATGAAAGTTGTGATTCAACTTTTTTTTTCTATGACAAAGCTTCACATTCTGGATCTGTTTCTTCTTTGGAACTAAATTTTTAAAGATAAAAATGAAGTCAACTACCAGAGATGTTCTAACACATCGGTTAGATTTTTGGTACTTAGTGTGCACTCCTAGATCTTTATCTTTGGCCGCCATATTATGCGTCGATTTTAGTTTAGTGTTTAGTTAATCAAACGAAAGAATGCTTCGTTGGCTTACACTTATGAAATGGGTGGAGAGAAGATACATAAAGATCTTGTTTTATCCTTCTTATCTGAACCGCTTAAAATACTTCATCTTCGTTTTTAAACCCCTAATAAACTGAATTTCCTGTTGGATTCTTGAATAAACTAATTGAAGTTTTAAGATGGCGTAAGCCATAAACCCTGAAAAAGGTTAAAGAAAAATCACAACTTGATGATGATTTTTTAAAACGAAGAGATATTTAGAACCTAATCCAAATTAATCTATAACTTAAAGATGATCAAGAAGGAAAAAAAAAACAAGAACCTAACTGATGCATGATGTTATTATCAACTAAACCAGAGCCGGCTTAAATAGAGGGAAAGTGGTGTGATCACCCAAGCTCCAATCATATATATGCCCCCTACTTCTTAATAGTTAAAGATTAATTCAAATAATTTTTTGAAATATTTATAGTTTTAGAAAAGTATAAAGAAAGGACTAAAATAATACATGAAAATATTTTTATCTTTCTCATAAATTTTAAATAAATATTAGTTTAAAGATTCTAATTATTTTTTTTTAAACTCCATGATATTATTGAGCCGGCCATGCACTAAACTATTTGTGTTCGTCAGCTTGCATTGGACATTTCCCAATTTAGGCAAACTCGTGACTTTACTATTTAAGCATAGACAAAGTACGCTTCCAATTCAAATTACAGTTTAGAAAAAATATAGTTAAGTAACCCAAAAATAAAGAAAATGGATTGTAAGAAGGAAGAAGCACTCCGTAGAGGCCCATGGCTCGAAGAAGAAGATGAACGGCTAGTAAAGTTCGTTACCCTTTTGGGAGAACGTCGTTGGGATTCTTTAGCTAGAGTTTCCGGTACACTTTGAAACATTTCTTGTGTTGCTTTCCCAAAATAGAAAGTTTCCATATATACTAAGCATATGTTTAATTTGTTTGTTTGTTTTGATCATATTTAGGCTTGAAGAGGAGTGGTAAGAGTTGCAGGCTAAGGTGGATTAACTATCTGAATCCGAGTCTGAAGTGTGGACCAATGAGCCAAGAAGAAGAAATTATCATCTTTCAGCTCCATGCTCTCTGGGGCAACAAGTAAGAGACAACAAAACACACATAAAGCTTGAAGATTTTACTTCAACGATTGTATTTTCAGTTTGGACTAAATATTGTATATCAATAGGTGGTCAAAGATTGCAAGAAGATTACCCGGTAGGACTGATAACCAGATTAAGAACTACTGGAGGACTCATTTAAGAAAGAAAGTGGAAGCTCAAAACTATGGTAGATATATATATATACACACACACTTATATCAATCTTTCATCGTTGAATATATATATGTTAAATTTAGATCAGCATTAGTGATGTGTTTTCTTGCAGATAAGATCATTGACTGGAGAGGAAATAAAGGTGAAGAATTGTTGCACAAGTATAAGGAAACTGAGATCATGTGGACAAGGACGAAGACTCGAGAACATGGCTTTGATGAAACTGTGAAGGAATATAAGCAGAAAAACATGGAGAGTGATAAAGAAACCAATGGTGTTATTTGCGAAACAGAGCGCTTCGGTGTTATGAATTCACCATATGAAAACCGAATTATAGATTGGATATCCAAAAGTGACGCAAATATCTTTGAAGACCATAGCAGCAGTAGTACTGACAACAATATTAATATCAACGTTGGTTCTTGGTGGTTTCAAGAGATTTTGGACTTCGAAGAGTTCTCATGCTCTCTATGGTCATAGTTTAATAGTTTGTTTCTTGAATATATGATGAAACGTCTTCTAAAGTTACAACTTACAATTGTTACATCTCTTGTCATGACGTGTCATATGATTGAATTCTATAAAACTATAGTGAACATAATGTCCAACCTTGCGACGCGTCAGTTGGGTACAATTGAACTCAATTTAATCATTCTTCAAAATGAAATTTGAATGGTAACTTGAAAGTTCAAATTAATCATAGAATCTACTGTACTCAGTAAATTATGTCAAAGTCGAATCTAATATTGTTAGTATTCACAGGATACAATTTTCACTAAATAACAAAAACAAAGAAGGTAATACACATTCCCATCATAACAAACTAAATGAATAAATAAATAAAATAAATATATAAATAAAATAAATATAGCCCTGATGTGTGTGATCAGGACATGTTATACACATCAGCAAACACACGAGAAGAATGGATGAAAAACTACTAGTTCTTTTTGGTCAACATTCTTGGTTGATATCTTTATGAGCTCTATCTTTAATCTGAACTAAATTAGTTATTTATTGTACTTCTGTGCCGAATGATTTGCTATAAATGTTAACAATTATAATTATTTAGGGAAAAAAGGTAAAAAATGTTCACTATAGCAAATTACAATATGAAGTGTAGATGCATGTATGAAACGCCCTCTTGTATAAAATTATGAAACACACAAAAGGAAGAAGATAGTAAATAAATCTTGTTAGTTATGTAAATAAATATAGGATGTATTTTCACAGGAATACTACAAAGTCAGGGTTTACATGTATGCAAAATATGACGGGACACACTGACACACGTGGTATTTACGTAAAAAATAACTAATTCCATTAAAAAGAGCTATGAGGTCAAATAAAACAAGAATGTGTTTTGGAAACGATCTTTTTCTTGTTCCTTGATTAAATAAGTAAATTCATGTTACACCATCATAAACATTTGGGTTGGAAAGAAAACATTTGGGGTGAAGAAATGAAAATGACCAAATATGATAACAAATTGAGCATGAAAGCTAAAACTATAACCGAAAAAGATAACCGGTTAGTTGAACCGGTGCCAGACATTTCATCCGTATAGTCATTATAAGAATCTAAACCGCCATTGCCTTCGGATCCAGTAGTAGTCCACATCCCCAGATTGTTGTTCCTGAACAACCACACAACCTCAGTTAGCTCCATTTGGCTTTTCAGGGTTAATGAGCGTGATTGTGAAATTAGACAAAAGAAAAAGGATAAAGTTAAAGGCAAAAGTAGTAGAAAACAAAATAACATACACAAAAGAGTACAGAGACATAGATATAATACGATTTATATGGTGTACTGGTAATAAATAAAGAATCAAAGTGTTTTTTCTTTGTTAAAAAGCATTGTATATTTGTCAAAAGGAAAAGTTGGCTAAGAGTGATTGATTTGTATGGTAAAATGTAGAATCCAAACCTGCCGCCAACTCCAAGAACGCCTGAATGAAATGTGATTTGGTCGATGAACGAGGCCGATTTAGGCTCGATGCTATACGCCTTCTCGTACCTCATTTCTGCACCTTCTCCAGACGCCACGAAGAAGGCTCCATTAACCAAAATATCTCCCTCAGATCGCCAGTTCCACCCTTTCCACTCACCGTCCGGCGTTTCAACTCTTTTAGTCACCTACACAATATTGTTTTTGTTTCTTGATGTTGAATAGTGTTATCACGCATACTATCTATTATACTAACATATAATAATAATCTTTTTGTTGTTTCTAATTATCAGATTACCTAAAATGGTCTGACCAATATTTTGAGTGAAGTGTGTTTAGTTACCTCTTTGGCAAACGGGTTGGATGGGGCGGTAAAGCGGTTACCCTGACTATTAATTGTCGGGTTACCGCTACCGCCAATCGCATACATTTCCCATTGAGTAAAATCATTGTTAACCACATGAATGTATCCACGTCTACACCTTGGCATCCTTTGAATCAATTTCTCTCCAAAGTGATTGAAAGCAATGGTTACCTGAAAAGAAATCACAGAAACATATATCACATTTTAAAATATATAAAGTAAAATTGATTAGTCATTATAAAAATGTTTATGGACTATTTAGTTTACCTGCATGCCACTGTCTGGCTCGTAGTGGTCGCTGTGACCAAGCAGCATGACTTCATTGTGGTGTGAGAAGAAGTTGTTCGATATTGTAATCCCGGTAGATCCCATCACAGCATCTATCAGACCATCTTTACATCTTGAGAGAGAACAATGGTCGATCCATATGTCCTTTGATCCGAAGATGGAGATACCATCACCGTCCGATTTAGTTCTGAATCCATAATGCGTTGGACTTGACCGCACGTTAGTATTACCTAGTGAAAGCATGCACAGACAATTACAGAATACTTTTATGAATAACCAATAAGTCAAATACATTTCACTTCAAGATGGACGAACGTTATTTACTTCTTTTTAACAATCCTTTTATGCGTATTCAATAAATGCTGGTAATCAAATTCAAAACATGTCTATTTTCTTGAGTGTGAAAACATCAATGAATGAGAAGAAAAAATATGTACACCAAAAAATGTACACGGTTCATTTACCTACTAAAATATTTTGGCCAGGGTAATAATTATCTTTAGGAAGAAAATAAAAAGAGTTAAAACAATTATTGGCTGTAATAGGAGTAATTAAAAATTACCGGACTGGTAGCAATGGTGGATATGAATGTTGTGAATGATAACATTGGAGACATATTGAAGAGTGATGCAGCCACCACCAACAATATGAACATTAGCCCCTCTTCCATCAAGAGTCTTGTAACTATTGAATATTAACTCTTGCTTTAATTTTATCATCATGTTGCTTGGGAACACTATCCACAATGGCTCTACTTGTATCACTCCGTATCTGACACCAAAACAGAAAAGGTTTAAAGTTACAAATGCTTCAAAAGCAGAACACTTCATTGGCCAAGAAAATAATAATACTTCAAAAAGCCATAGATAAGTTTTCACGGTTCATTTTAAGTTTTTACACATTGTAAACCCGTTTTCTTTGACATTGATAAAGATTTACCAAATAATTCCAAGTTGTGGAGGTCTCACGTATGGCCGTATGGGCACAGGCCTGTGAAACGTTGTTTTTAGCTCCCAAAAATTTTGGAAATTTTTTTATATATATAGTCATAAATCTTTAAATTCTATTAAAAAAAATTTACTAAAATTTTTTAAAATATTTTAAATCTCCTAAATTTCAGATCAGGGGTCCTGGGAGGTCCCCAAATACACTTGTCTTATTTTAGGGCCACTGGGAGTTTCCTACTAAATGGAGGGCTTATTTGAAAATTTCCTTATATAGTGGTGTTAAAAAAGTCGGGTACGTAATAGATTGGTGTGGTGCATGTGAATAAATGATGTTAAACATCGAGCAAACAAGTTATTGTGGAATGGATAAATAAATGGAGCCTAGACAGAATTTTATTTCACAGAGGATTTTAATTTAATTCTGAAAGTGTATATGTAGGGTTCAGGGTTTTAAATAATAGTGACATGTTTAAAATAAAGAGTATTGTGTTGTTAACAAACGAGTATTAAAATCTAAAGATGATATACTAAAAACCAAGACATTGTTGTCTATTTGTTACATGACTTTCTGACATTCCCGGTTTAGCCGGCTAACAAAAAGGTACCTGAGAGTGCCCGGTTTAGGCTCGACAGCATCGTCGTCGGAAGAATCAGTGACGAAGTAAAACCGACCGCCTTTGCCTCCCAATGCGTACTGTCCGAACCCGATTCCGCAATCAGCTAGCCCTTGTCGGTTATTGGGCCAGTTCGGGTCGCATTTCCAACAGTCGTCGATTGGATTTCCAGTGAAGCACGGGTTTGAACCGGTTTGGTCCGTCGTGTCCATAGCTTGACGTCTCGACAGAGAGGCATTGACTCTCCTGTTAAACAATTAAACCGGATAATTACAGTCGGTACGGTTAAACCGGAAAATGAGAAGTAAAAGACAGACTATAGAAACAGAGAAATTCAAGATTCACAAGAACACACGAGAGAAGCTTTCCAAATGTAAAACTCAGATGTACCTATGAACATCATGAGCGACTAGTTCTGGGTCGGGATGCGGTAAGAGAAGAAGAGTTTTGTTGAGCATGGCTAAACTCATGTATGGAACGAACAGAGAAAGAGAGAAGAAGAGTACAATGCAGCTTCTTTGAAGCATCATTGTAAAACAACAAAACTGACTTTAGGGTTTTGGAGATTTTTAGGATTTAGGGTTTACTCTTAGTTAAAGGCTTAAAGGTGAGAGAAGAAGATAGTTGTTGAGTGGGACATGACTGGTTCTTCTTCCTCTTCTCTGTTTACTCACCAGTGTCTGTGAGTGGCTTTTTAGAGTGTGGTTTTGCTTTTGTAATTGTGGCTTTTCTTGGCTTTTGTATTTTTTTATTTTTATTTTGTTCCTTTGGACGAGGAGAGAGAGTTTGTTCAGAAAAAAAAAAGAGGAGAGAGGGAAGGTTGTTTTGAACTGATAGTCTCGAGAAGTGAGAATCTGCTTGTCTCGAGGAAACGGTCTTCACTTTCTCTTAAAACAGAGACATGAAAAAAAAATGGTATGAGTATATCCATAGGCTTCAACAGATTTAACAAAACAAACGGTTGGCTTTGATGTTTGAATCCCTTCGTCAGGTTTTCATTACCGAAATGACATGACGTTACAATAAAATTCTCACGAGCTATTAGCTATATAGTATGAATCTTGGTTGTTTTCTTGTTGACCAGAAAAAATGGTTTCGTTTAGCTGGTGTCATCAAGCTTGTCAGAAACATATTATTCCATAATTTCCGTGCATGATATTAAACACAAAGACATTTAAGTGTACATATCACTTTACCTATCTTCTTGTTGAAAATTTTATGTATACATAGGAAATTTAGATCTTATTTACATTGAACATTTCAATACCAATACGAATGTGCTCTAACATTCATCAAGTAGGCGACATGCGACTTCTATGAAGCGCAACTTTTATTTCGTTTGTAGACACACACGCGCACAACAGTTATACATGAGTGTGTGTTTGTTAAATATACATCGTGAAAGACTTTGAAAAATTAGGATTGTTTAAATGGGCGTGATTGTAAGATTATTATTAAAGTTGATGTTAGATTTACTAATGTGAGCTAAGTGTAGGGTAACATTACGTGATGTTAGGCGGCATCTTTGGAGGAGAAAAAAAAAAGAAACAACATTTGGTATAGACTTTGCCTCCTAACATGTCCAATAAGATCATTGTTACCAATCATAATGTCTAAAAAGGTCCTTGCTTGCATTATTTTCCACGAACGACGGCATGAATTCATTGAAACGCCTACATTACGTAAAGTAATCTTCTTTTATCAACTTTTGTAATAGTTTGTATCTTTTATCATCAGTTTGTAGTTATCCAGAGCTTATCATTTAGATTTTGCATCACTTCTTCATTATATCGTCATGGTATCCTAGTGTTTCTTTTTTTTTCTTTTTTTTTTTACTTTTGGGTGTTTTAGAAAAAGCATACACATTGTTAGCATATGAAAATCTGGATATTATTGAAGAAGTTCTAGAGATTAGGATATTAATCTCTAGGCATTTATCATATAAACTCAACAACGAAAATAGCAAATGATCCAGCAATCACTACTAGTATCCCACGGCTCAAGAGAGCCAACGCTTAGTATCGGTGAATGAGTTGCTTACATGCATCCGGGTTCTTCGAATAATACTGGACCTCAGCCTGTTAAAAATAGAAGAAAACATATCAGAGCTTTTGCATTTTAGTACCATTGTAATTTGTAAATGTATTCCTGGAACTAAAGAACAGTAATGTACCTTGCGGACTCCTGTTATGGCAGCTATAAGATTTTGTCCTAGTAACTCGTGGAGGACTTTATCTTTCTCCAGAGCTTCAACAGCTTCTGAGAGCGTTTCAGGAAGTCTATTCAGTGTAGCAGCCACATCTGCCGGGTTTGAATCTGATGTTTCATTACACAAAAATGCAAAAGAAATGGTGACATCTCCTTGATAACTCACCCACAGGGACGAGAAAATGTATTTTGAAGGATGGTTTCAAATGTAAGACGGCATTTCATACTAATCAGAAGTTTTTACCTATAGGATCAGGAAGTTGAAGGTGTCGCCGGAGACCATCAATTCCGGCAGCCATAATAATGGCCAAACTAAGGTGAGGATTTGTAGAGCCATCACAAGCTTTTATCTCAAAGTTAGTAACTAAACCATCAGGAGCTCCTGGTGGAGAAGCCGTTCTTATAGCCGCCTCACGGTTCTCCTTGCCCCAGCATTGGAATGCTCCACTAAATGTATTAGGTTGGATTCGGTCATAGCTGAAATTTTAGCAAATATTTAACTCTAGTAACAATCCAAACATTTAATTACCCTATGGTTTTAGTTACCTGTTTGGAAGTGGAGCTAGAACTGCAAATATTGAAGGAAGGTGAAACAAAACTCCAGCCATGAACTCTTCTCCAATGGAAGACATTCCATGAGCAGATGATTTATCTGAAGCCGGGAAGACATTTTCACCGTTTTTCCAAAGACTTATATGCACATGTGATCCAGAACCAATATCACATAAATCATACCTGATAAACACACATACATACACACGCATTCTTTTATTCCAAATCCTAATGTTAAAGCTTATAATTAATGCAATGGGAGAAGAAACTGACATACTTTGGAACAAAGGTTGCGAGCAACCCATGTTTCCTTGCGACCGATCTTATAACTTCACGTGTGTAAACCAAATTGTCGGCAGCATGGAATGCGATGGTGTGACCTAAAGATACTTCAAACTGACCTTTCCCGGATTCAGCATGAAACTATAAAGAAATATATACCATGTCAAGAACCATGATGTAGTTTTGATACAAGTCTGATCTTTGTAAGGGATTTTTTTGTGACCTGTTCAACTGCGATGTTCAAGAACTCAAGAGCTGGTATAATTTCATGGAAAATCGGAGATGATGCATCGTATGAGGATGTAGAACAGTAAGGACCAACTTCAAAAGGCACATACTCTTCTTTCCCTTCCCTTCAAAAAATATTGTGTATGACAAGTGTTGAGATTATTATGAAACCGATTAGATTGAACAAAGAAACCAAGATTCAAGAACTATATAACCGCATACCGCACAACATTCTTGAGGAGATAAAACTCATTCTCAAAACCAGCGTTCATTACCTAAAAAGGCAAGAAAACTTGGAGTTCAAGGTACTAAAAAGCCAATAAAAGTATCCACAGAGAGAGAGTAGAAGTGTGTATATGGAGAATTTCTTACCAAATCAAATTCATCTTTAAGAACATTTGTGACTCTTCTTAAGGTCTCTCTTGGACAGTAGTCCCATGCTTCACCAGGCTTCAGGAGCATGTCAGCTAAAACCATGCTCTCTTGCTTTGTCCTAATGGTAGTGTTAAATATGACATGATCAATGTAATAAAGTGGAAAGGAAAAAAATGTTAAGCTAACTGTACAAAGTACCATGGTATGATCCGCTTGGTTGATAGATCTGGAACCAGTCTAATCTCACCTATACCAGTTAATTTAGACTCTTCTGCTGGTCCATCATAAAATGAAGTCATCCCCATTGATGCATGAGTCAAACCAATACCGTTCTTCTTCACACTTCTGTTAAAACGCTGCGCTTGAACAACCTGTGCAAGAAACGTAACGCTTGTCAAGTTTCTGTGGTTATTAGGGGAAAAAGTCAAGTGAGAAACACTTACACGGCATCTTTGTTGTCCTGATGTATCAACCCAAATAACACGTACAAACGAACTACTATCTTCTTGAACATGAGGCTCCTCCATCTGTGACTTGGGAGATATTCTACTTTGTGGAATAGAAGAACTTGTGTCTACATCTATGTTATAAAATGCAATTGCATTCCGTGATAAAATGTCTTTAGCTGCATCAATAGCTTCCATGAGCGAGAGATCACCACTGACACATGCATCACGCAGTACTAAGAAGATGACCTCTCGTGCTTTCTTTGCACCTGCACAAACCAAAACAGATAAGAACTTTGTTCAAGACTGGAAAACAATACAAAAGAGGTAACAACTTGAACTTACCCAAATAGTAGGTCTCAGGAGTTGCATAGCCATCAGTACTGAACATCACCTGAAAAATCTCTTATGGTTAGCTTTTTGGTATGAGGATTATGTGAACATGGTGCATTTTACCTTCTTTGTTGGGGCTAAGTGAAGAAGTTCCTTAACAGATGATACCATACCATGGACACTAAGCTTTGGAACAGCCAAACCGAAATCAAGGAATACCTTAAGGAACAAAAAAAGATAGATCAAGAATAAGCAAACGGCATTGCATAAAGAAATGGAGTGTGGATGAAGTAACACCTGAGGATAAACAGAAGACAGATATGATGCTTCCTTTGAGAATGGATAAGATGCATGAAGAAGAACTATACGACACTTTTCAAATCTTTTGTCCTCAAGAAGGGTTCTAAGGTGAAGAGGATTTGACAACCTCAAATCCAAATCCTTGTCACCAAAACTGATTACAAAAGAAAGAAGAGATTCATTACTACAAACTGCTGAGCATAGTGATTACACAAAACACATTCTCAAAAGCTCAGAGCTTAGAATCATTAGAGGACAAAAGATTAACCAAATTTCGCATACCCTGTGTGAATTTGCAAGGGCAAGTCATAACGTTCGGCGACCTCCAAACTAAGAGTAAGAATGTAATCAATCAAGCCCTTGTTTCCAATACGGACAGGCTTTTCAGCTGCATAAAGAAGAGGGACCAATCATTTTACATCTTGATGACTATTGACATACACTACTAGACCAAACCTGCCATTTTCATATTCTTACCTTGCAAGACTTCAAGAAGGCCACTCTCAGCAACTTCTTTGCTCACATGAGTATCAATATCCAAACCGCTACGATAAGCAGCAATTGTTTTCAAAGCAACAATATCTGGAACAAGCGTATCCACAGTCAAGGTAAAAATACAAAAAAAAACACACTAAGTAGCCACATTCATTACAAGTGTATTAAAAAGGATATGAATTCAATCTTTCAACAAAGGCTTTGGTGAAAGAATCTAAAGTCCAAGAAGAGTCATGAGGACTCTCTTCCTCGAGGATTTGCTCAGCAAGAGTCTCAATACGCAGTACTCGACCAACATATGGAACAAAGTTTCTGTGCCATTCAGTGTCGTGCTTCTTGTCCAGCTTCAATCCATCATCAATGAGCAGAGCAGAGATTCTTGCTTCATCAAAACACTTGGTAGTGAGAGAGTGCAAACCCAGGGTTTGACGATGTTTCTCAATAGCTTCCAGAGATACTTCACTGCCATAGAGTTCAGCAACTTCCCTCAGATTCCTCTGTTTCATATAGACAAAGAGATCACGTGTGTCCTTGTAAGTATACCTTTGATAAACAGATGTGAGACATGGTATCATCTTATACCTTGAAGGAGAGAGAATGAGAAGCGAAGGATAACGCGTCTCCTGTGGCCTCTGAGAAAGTTCGGATGAAGGGAAAGGACGAGTCGAGAGAGACAATGTTGTGAGCGTGAGCATCAACGAGCTCTATTTGATCTATTGCTTCCTTTAACTCCTTAAACTCCATTCTTGAAATAAAAACTCAAAGACTGTTTCTCAAGTAGATGTAACTTTCTCCTCTTCGTTTTATGTATCTGCTGATTTTGACTTTTGGTCACGACAGAGTTTGGTGGAGACTTGTCTACATAGCCAATAGTTTCCTTCCACGTGTACTTGTTAGGCAATGCCAATAACATTTTCTTGCATGTGCTGTTTCTCTCGAAGTTGGCGTTTTGCTGACTTACTAGTTCCCCCCCGGTTCATGTCACGTTCTTGTTTTTATAAAATTAGATGGTGCACGTTGCGTCATTATTACCAACCACTCTTGTCCTAACAAACCAACACTCGCCCTCGTGCATTATTTTTTTTTCTCGTCTTTTTTTCATTTTCATTACCTTTTCAGATACAATTTTAATTTCTTATCCGCGTCAGTGTGACAAACCGAATAAGTAGTCAAACAAATGTATGGTTTACCAAAATTTAAGTCACTTTCAGTAGTTGTTTGTGGCAAAAGTAAACTTCTAGACAAGGCCTTTGCCAAGCTTGAAATATATGAAATCGGTTAGTGATTGCAAGCCAGATCTGTTCATTTTCACTGCTCTCATCAGCTGTTTAACTTGCTGCAAACTCTGTCGGTTAATTTGATGTGGTTAAACGCATCGTTCTTGAGATGTTGGAGTTAGATGCAGCACGGTTACTTACAGTAGTATTACTGAAGGGAGTGGAAAGGCAGAGGCATGTTTGAGGATCTGAGAAAATGGAGATTCTGTTCCAGATGTTTGTCACGTTTAACTCAGATCGTTGGATGATCATATGGAACCGGCTGTTTAGGTAAAGTTTGAAGTTTGTTCACACTAAGAGGATCACCCACAAGCCTGTAACTTGGGTTTTAGGTTACGGAAGAACGTTTGTTAGCAAGATCACCAGAGCGTAATGGGATATATATTTGGAATAGGCTGTTCATTAGTACAAAAAGATTGAATCATGATGATCACAACTTAATCAATAATCATAAAACACAGATGAAAACAGATTCAAACTTCATCTTCGACATTTCTAGCTTACCTCTGGCTCACCTTCATATACAATCCCTGTTACACAAAAAAAAAAAAAATCACCATCAGACAAAAACGAAACCATTCTAAACAAAACATACACTCTGATTAATCATTGGCATTACATTAGTGGTGTGTATGGTAGCTCCAGTGGTCATGCTGATGGTCTGATCAGGAACAAGCTCAACGTTTAGGCGCTGGAGAAAGACCGCAAGTGCCACTATTGCTTCCATCAATGCAAACTGATCACCTACACATTTCCTAGGCCCTCCACTAAACGGTATAAACCTGTTGAAAACAAAAACAAAAAACAAAACAAATCATTACCACATCTTCAACCTAATCTAATAACATAACAAGTGTGCTAGTGAGTTTACTTAAAATCTGTGTTTGTTTCGTTAGGGATCGGTCCTTCTAACTCAAAGCGTTCAGGCAGAAACTCTTCAGCTTTCTCCCACACCTTTGGAAACAACAAACACAACACGTTTAGCAGATCAGATAGGTTCCCCTTATATGTTACTACGTGAGAAAAGGAAGGAAGAGAAACGTTACCGCGGATGAACGATGGACGTTATAGACCGAGATCATAATGTCTTGTCCTGTATTAACCTTGTAGTTCCCTGGAAGGACGTCTGGAACTTGAGCTCTTCTAATCAAGACCTACCAAGACACGAACAAAGACCTATCAGGAGTTCAAGTTCATGAAGATTTTAGAGAGATGAGAATGGTTGCTTACAGGAGGATGAGGGTAAAGACGCATGGACTCGTTAATACAACGAGTGATGTACTTCAACTCCTTTATATCCTCATAAGCCGGGTTTCTCCCGGCTAAAACTCTGTCTACTTCCTCTTGTGCTTTCGCCAATGCAGATGGGCTCTGTTCAAGTTAAGAGGCATACAAAGTTACTCATCAAAGATAAGAAGTGGCTAGGGACGTAGAAGATACCTTACTTAGGAGATAAAGTGTCCAAGTGAGAACAGACCCAGTGGTTTCATGACCTGCAACAAGCATTGAGAGAAGATCATCTCGTAACTGCACACTTGACACCTGAAATAGCCACACAATCCAACATCAGTTTTGCATTTAACAACAATGATAGGCTAACTTTGCATATGGATGAAAAAGGAAAGAAAGTAAAACCTCTTCTCTGCTTGCAAGCAAGAACCGCAAGATACTTGGGTCAGACTCATTCACATACTCTTCATCATTGATTCTTTCACCTTCTCTTTCCACAATCTCTTTGCATTTGGCAATGAGATCCTCAACTGTTTCCCTTATCAAAGTCACAGCCTTTTCAGCTTTCACTTGTCTCGGAACTATCTTACACAATGCATCAATCTGAAACAAGAAAACAACCAAAGAGGCTCAGCAAGAATCCAAGTCTGCGCCACACAAGAAACAAAAAAGAAAACTTGCCTTCCAATAGGGTAGAATATCAGTAGAACGAAGCTCAGCTTCTTTGAGAGCAGTGTAAACAGCTTCGATGACAGGACTATCGGTAGTGAGCGAATCGAAGTTGTAGTTGAAAAGCGATAAGCCAATAACGTCGAGAGTTAACTGAGAGAACTTCTCTTCCATGTTCACAGCTTTTCCCTCCACTGCATAAGGCTGCAGCTTCTCAACGAGCCTCTCTGCACTTCTGCAGAACACTCTCTCCACAATCACAGACAAGTACCTCTTGTGAAGTGACGGAACTACCGCTCTTCTCCTTGCCTAACATCACAACACGAATCAAACGTCAATGGTACGCCTGGACTAAAAAAACTGGAAATAATAACCAAAATGGACAGAAACCATTAAATACTATTACTATATTTTTATATCCAAAATAACTGAACTGAATAAAAATTTTAATTATGTACATATAAAAATTAAAATATATATAATTTAAAAATCTATTAAAAATACCCAAAAGCATTTTCTTAAAAAAAATAATCAAAAAATACCAACTACCCAAAATTATTCAAAAGCAACCAGATATTTTTATTTAAAATATCCAAAATAATTCGAATTATACAAAACTACTGAATAATCATAATTACTTGATATTTTACTTGAAATATTAGATATTTTATCCAAATTATTTGAAATAAAAAACAGAACCAAACCCAAAAACCTATTTTCAGTTCTGAAACCAAACCGACCCAAGCTAAATCCAAACCGAACCAATACCAGAAATGACCAATCAAACTGGTACAAAAGTACACCTCAAAGATTGAATCTTTACCGTCCAAAGAGGTCCTTCGGCGATCGCAAAACCCGACCCGAAGAGGAACTCGGAGACTTCAGCGACTAACCCTTTAGCGTACTTAGGATAGTTTCTGAGAACGTGTTTCGCGATCGCTGGATCGCTGACCACCACGAAGTTACGAGGACCAGCGGCGAGACGGTAGATGGGTCCGTACTCGTTCATCCATTTGTAGAGCGGCAAGAAGAGAGCTCCTCCGAGAAGCTCCGAGACGTCGTCCAGCTTCGCGCTCGCTATTGGTATACCTGAATCGTCGTTTTGGCCCGAGGTGATGGTGCGAGTGAGTGACGTGAGCCAATCGGGGCTGACCCACGATTTGGGTTTGGGTTTTGGTTTAGGTTTCTCAATGGAGGCTTTGATGGAGACGAATCTGGGTTTAGGAGAGGGAAAAGGTTTGGACTTTGCTGTGAGGAGAGACGAGAAAGAGGAGGGAGATTGGAGAAAGAGAGAAGACTCCATCTTTTTTCTCGTAAATGTTATATGTTACTCTGTTTCAGCCCATTGGTGAGCTCTGTTTGAAGCTTCTGCGCAGAAATATTTGACTCTGTTTGTGTGTACAAACGCGAGCCTTTAAGCGTGGATAAGGAAGATGGTGAATGAAACGCTGTCGTTCAGTGAAGCTAAATATGGTTTTTCAGAACAACAAGGACAAAAGTCTCGTATGCTATACAAAACAAAAAAAAAACAATCTCACGTGCTCTTAATAAATCTAGAGAAATTTACTTTCATAGACACACTATGAGTTTCCAATTTTCAGTAGACTGATGGACACACTTTATGTGTGGTGAATAGCCGGTATACCTTTCAACTAGAGATGGTAATTATGGATCTGGACCGTGGGTTTGGCCCGTAAAAAACTGTCGCAGTACGATATTGGGATGTGGTTTTCTAGGCCCGAATGATTTTCTAGGTCTGCAAATTTGCGGGCCTCGGAAGACGAGTATTTGCGGGACTGGATCTTTTGCGGGATAGACCGAAACAGATCATGCGAAATTACATGGATCCGTATTTTTTTCTTTCATTTCTTATTTTACCTGAAAAAAACGAGAAGGAGAGCGGTAAGAAAGCGATTCTTGTGAATTTTTCCCCATAAAACATAAAGAGTTCTGACGATGATGATTCGAGCTCCGGTGATGATAATTTGAGGTTCAGCAATGACGATTCGAGCTTTGGTGGTGTTTTGATTTGGTTTTCTCTTTTTATTACACACAACTATTAATTGCTTTATTACAATGTGATATTTCTTGTTTAAGTTGATTGGTTTTGTTTTCAGTATTGTGAAGTGGTGTTTTTCTTAAATTAAATTTGGTTACAATGGCGTTGTTTAGGAGAAACGTTAGTTGTATATCACGTCATTTGTATATATAATTTGGCAAAGTGATTCACGAATTTTTTTGCAATCCAAATAATTAAAAAGAGAGATGGTTTGATGAAAATATACAACACTTGAGCCAAATTATTACAAAAAAAACAACTCAATCAGATTCAAACTCAACAAAAGCTTATGCTGATAACAAAAGAAGGCTTTTAACTCAAGAACGCAAGCACAAACGGAGCTTTGTGACATTGATTTTGATAAGGCTTTAGTGAAGCTTAATGATCTCTCTTCAACTCTCTTATAAAACTCTTCTACTTGAACATTTATGAAAGAAGCTGTAGCAAGCGATTTAATAAGGAGGTGTCCCTCGGGACGGCCCGCGAATGTCTATATATTTTTCGGTACGAGTTTGAGCCGGCATTTTGAAAACCACAGCCCGCGCGGGACATACCGGTTGTAACCCGCTCGACAACTAATCCGCCGCGATACAAAACAAAGCAGGATGGATAAACTTGTTTGACATCTCTACTTTCAACTATCTCTCTTTCTCTCGTTACTTCATTTGGTGAGCCAAAACTGAGCTGATTTTAATTTTAATTTTTTTTCTTTTTTTTTTTCAATTTCGAAAGCTTTATCTCTTTCCCAATCTCAATTTCTAATCCCTCTCTCTCGTTACAAATCTTTCTTTTACAAATCTTTTTGATGTCGGTGGCTCCTCTCTTCAACATCCATCCAAATCCAAACAACACCAGTTACAAGAATCCTAATCCCTTCCTAGTCTAAGGCTTCGAATGTTACGAACTGTCCCGCCTCGCACCGCAGTTAACAGTAACAAAAATCTCTACATATACCATATATCTATACGTTTTAATAACTGTTAAAACCGAACCGCAGTTAAACCGCTTGTCCCGCTCAAACCGCAGTTATCATTCGGAGCCTAAACATAACTTTTGTCTACTCTTTCAATCGATTTTTTGTGTCTGCTCTAATCTCTATAATCTCCACCAATAAGAGCTTCTTCGAAGACACGCTTAACAATTATGACATGGCTTATAGCTATTATAACATGGATAATCACATTTAATGTAGATTTATATTTTTTGGAAAAAAACAATTTTGGTAAACTTTTTAGAATATGGTAATAATTTATATACTATTATTAAAATAAATATATCTCAATATAACAATAAATAATATAATGATAAAAATATAAAAAAAAAGCATTTTTACAATTTTTGAAATGTTTTTTTTTTTATAATTATACAATTTTTATTACTAAAACAGTGTTTTAAAAATTTATGAAATTTTTTAAACATATATATAAGTTAATACCATTGGTCTGCTTTTGATATCTAAATTTTTTTGGAAATACTATTTAGTTTTACGTTTTGATGATTATACAATTTTATATTATTTTTTTTATTTTTATACAAATTGATTGAATATATTTTAATAAATAATGGGTAAAAATCTATCTAAGATGCTGTTTGTCTGCCAGGAACCAGCATGTTATGAATGGTCAGCTGTTATTAGGGAACTGCTATGCCCGCCTCCTGAGCAGTATGGCGCAATATGTGCTTGGTGCTGAAGATCTTCAGACTCCTATTAAAAAGGTTGGTGATAGCGTAAAGCATGTGAAAACTAACGACAGGTTTGATGAACTCAAGACACAACTTCAAACCCATTCTACGAAAGATCTCCGTATTGATAACCAAACGAAATGGGCCGCCTCTGAACACAAGGAAGTGTTTTCTTGTCTGGGGAATTGTGATCTTGAATATAAAATTTCAACGTCTCCTGAAGAATGGAGAAAGATTGAGGTGCTTTGCTCGTGCTTGAAGATTCTTTTTGACGCGGTTAGTGTTTTGAACCAGTTGAGCAAGATGCTCAGGTGGTGGAAGAAAAGCATGGTGACATTCAGCCTGTTGAAGATGCAGAACATGAGACGCAGCCAGTAGAGGAAATGACTTTGAGCTTTATTCTCAGTCGGGAGCAGATGAAATCGGAGCTCGACCAATACCTGGAGGAATCTTTGATACCGCGATCTCCAGACTTTGAGGTTTTGGGCTGGTGGAGCCTGAACCGAACCAAGTACCCTACCCTCTCCAAAATGGCAGCTGATGTCTTGTCCTTACCATTTTGCACTGTCTCTTCTGATTCTGTTTTTGACACTGAGGTGAAAAAAAGATGGACAACTACAGGAGCTCTCTTGGACATGTGACCTTGGAAGCTCTCTTCTGCGCCAAGGATTGGCTCATGCACGGTTCCACCTCAGAGAATAATAATGTGAAGAGGGAACCGTGAGATATCCCTTGTATCATTCCTTGTCCTTAAGACTTTTAGTTACAGCTTACTACAATTTGTTGTGCCTCTAGGCTAATCTGGATTTGTGTGTTTGCTTATGCCTTTTTTACCATCTTTCTTTTTCGGGGCTTTTGAGCAGCTCCCTTGTTGACATGATTGGATATTACAATGTGGCATCGTTATTTTTTTCTTTAATTGGCTCTCAGTCTTCTGGGTCAGTGGTGAGATCTGTTCTGATAGTATATATATATCTTGTTTCTAGGGAGATGGTATATAAGCCAGCAGAAAAGAGTCTGGTATGAACCAGTTGGGTCTTAATTCAAAGCTGATGATCTCAAAGTTGGGGGGAGATGTAACAACTGATTGTGGATCACTAATTTGTCATGGTTGCGATTCCAAGTCTCTTTTTGGTTTTGACAAAGATAGCAGTTTCTGCTCTCTCTTGACCAAGTGAAAGTCCAAAAACAATGCAAGTCTTAAAAACTATTAATATGGATAACGACTATTGTTTATAGTTCTAACAATGTAGCTTCATTGGTTATGTATTGAGATCATTCACTGGTGCTGCTCATTGTCTTTGTGATCAAAGATGAGCTCCGCAGAGAAACATTGCAGTACTCTAGTAAGTTCTCTGTTGTTTGTTCATTGTCATAACGTCGGTTTCATCTAGAAATCTGACATTGTCATGGTCCAATGCAAACAGGAGAGAACTTAGAGAAGGAGCCACAGATAATGGAGCTCAGAAACCAAGTGGGTGTCAATTACCATATATTTATTAGCTTTTTGGGTATACCTTGTGCTACTCTATCTACAGTGCAGAATCATCCGTACGAGTGAGCTTGCAACTGCGCAAGAAAAGCTCAATGAGCTGGAAAGACAAAAGGAAGAGATCCTCAAGCTCTACTCTCCTGGTTCTCTTCTTCATAAACCATAAGGTAAACTCACACAACTGCATTACTTCCATCGGTATAGTTTCTTGGTGTCATGACTTCTAAACGACACCTTTTGCGTGCTCCGCAGAGGCTATGAATCAGGTGGATGAAGAATGTGAAGCATTACAAGAGAAGTTCCTAGAGAAGGAGTTTGATACAGCACCATTTGTGCATAATACAAGAACCTGCGTACCACTTACCATAAACGAGCATTGAATCACCTTTCTGCTAAAACCTCAACCATGTGTTGAAAACTAAGAAAAGCAGCTTTTGGACACTGAACTGAATTCATAACCAAAGTCTTTTTCTTTTGTATGTCTCGACTCTTATCCGATGTTGTAAAATAAATAACTTACAACAACAATTTCATAAAAAGACAAAAACAAAAAGAACAAAAAGCCAAAGTCTTTTTAAGATGTTTTTTCTCAAACAACAACTCGTGTCTTCTTCATCCGTGTGTTTCTTTACTCATCAAGCAGGCCAGCTTCTTTGAGTGCGCTCTTGTACTCTTCCTCTGAATTCCAAGACTTTATCTCTTTAACCTGTGCTTCGAAGTAGCGCTCTATCTTCTCCATCACCTCTATCTCCCTCCTATCATCTAGGAGGAGGTTGAATACAGCTCCTGCAATACAAATGCTCAGTTAATATATGGACAAGAACCAATGCTTAGCTCAAATAATATTAAAAAGGAAGAATCAACGCTCACCTTTACGACCAAACCGGCCAGCTCTTCCAACTCTGTGAAGGTAAACCTCATAATCTGGCTCACCGGTGTCATACTTAGTAGGCAGATTATAATTGACAACCAGATTCACCTGCAAGTTTATATGCATAAACCGAGCAAGAAGGCATCAACTAAGAAGCATTTTGCAGAAGAAATAGATAGGGTGGGTCAAAAGGACTGATATTTTACCCGCTGTTGGTCAAAACCTCTTGCAAGAACATCGGTTGCAATGAGGACTTGAGTTAGGCAGTCTTTGAACTCCTTCACTATCTTATCTCTGTCCTCTTGGGTCATATTACCATGAACACTGGTGACATCATACCCCATATCCGCAAGAGCTTTGTGCACTTTGCCTGCTGACACCTTAGTTTTCACGAATATTATGGTCTGGCCAATGTCTCCGAGCTCCATAATCTGATCCTTGATGACTTCGATCTTGTTCTGCTCCCTTGGGCAAACCACCTTATACTGCTTTACTGAGTCCAACTTCAGATCCTCTCTTTTCACAAATAGTTGGTTCGGGTCCTTGACCGTCCTCTGAACAAAATCTTTGACTGTTTCGTTAAAAGTTGCCGAGAACAGAAGAACCTGTAAGAGAACGAAAATAAAAAGGTCAAGAAAGAACACAAACACGTAATCAGTTTTAGCACAACAAAGTAAAAGCATAAGATTCATGCCTTATTAACATAAGGGTCTCTAAACAATGGAGAAAACACATAGCTGAGCTGATTCTATTCACTAGAAATCAAAGTAGATATGGCCACTAGAAATCAGTAGTCATCCTACTTATAATTCAAGACTAAATCAGACAAAAGTTTTAACATACCTGGTACTTTGGATTAACTCTCTCAATGTCCTTCATTATCCTCAAGGAATCATCCCTAAAGCCATCCTGCAACAACAACGAATTGAAACTTCAACTATCAACATACGAAGGGAAAATATGAAGACAACATACATAAACTGATAAATTAACAAAGGCCAATAAATACAAAGAGCATACGGTAGCAAGCATATGGTCAGCCTCATCAAAAACGAGAATCTTCAGATGATTAAGACCCAGCTTCTTAAACGCTATCCACTTCTTAAGCGTCCCAGGGGTGCCAATCACAACTTGCGCTGAAACATGTGCTCTTCTTGCAGAGGTTACACCATGATTCGACTCAGGGACAGCTAGCTCCGCAGTGATCCCAGTAAACTTCCCCATCTTCTGAAGAACTTCCATATTCTGCCATTCAATTCAACACTCTCTCAATCCATTTCCTCAAGTCAACAATCAAACACTCTCAGACCAAAAGTAAACAAACCTGGATAGCTAGTTCTCGGGTGGGACAGATGCAAAGAGCTTGAGGCTCCCTCAGACTGGGGTCAACACGGCTAAGCATCCCAAGAACGAAACAGGTGGTCTTGCCAGATCCGTTATGCGCCTGAGCAATGAGGTGCTTGTGAGGCGGAGTGATTATCATAGGCAAACTGATGGCTTGGATCTTGCTGGGCTTCTCGAACTTCATCTCAACGTATAAGCCTTTCATTAACTCAGGTGACAAGTTCAAATCTTCAAACCTACTCGCTGATGTATATGGTGTCTCACCGGAAGTAACCTAAACCAAAATCAAAATCATCAAAGAACTAATTTTTGAATCAAACCCATCAATAAAAACCTAAACTTTATCAGTAAAACTCAGATCTAAGCTCAATTGACAAGACTCGCGATTCACTAAGTAGAAAGAAGTAATACCGCTTTGATGCTGGAGTCTTCGGGTTCGTCAAGCACAGATTCCTCCTTGATAGTCAAGGAATTGAGCTCCGAAACTGCGTTAGCTTCCTCTTCGTCGTCATCCTCAACATCGCCCCACTTTGTCTTCTCCGTTGTCGTGGGCTCTGTTATCTCGGCGGGGATTGGTGCTTCCGCGGAGGATGAAGATGCTTCAGTGGTGGAGACTTTCTCTACAGTATCCGCCATTGTAGGCTGCGAATCAGAGAGGAAGAAGATGAAGAGAAACTCTGTTGATCTATCTATCTATCGATCGATCAATCAATATGTATTATATTTTTACTCGGCTGCTTTAGTTTCAAGCTACGGGGAAAGGATAACCGACTTTAGCCATTTTACAATTCGGTTTTTCCGATTTCGGTTTACTGTCTCGTTTTTTTCCTTTTTCATTTTATTTTTTGTTGACTACTGTTTCCTTTTCTTCTAGATAGCCGATTTACTCTTTTCGATTACCAAAATTATTTTTTCGAATGAATATTAAATTTTATTCATCAAAAAAACTTTGTTACACGTATACTTTTTAGTTATATCCCACTTTTTATACTTCTACTTTTCTTCACTGCAACATGTTCGAAACTACGCTAGTTAGGTGGTAATCATGGATCTATTGAATTATCAAAAAATTGGAGACTAATCGGGACTAGTTTTTAATAGGATTTAGTATATGTATACTATGTTTATGTAACAAATCTGATAATAAAAGTTTTATAGATACTTATATATACAAATATACGAGACAAATGAACATCGAAACATCATGATTTAGTGGTTTGAGATGAAAATGTTACTCTAGGAGGTAGCGGGTTTGATTTCCCTAATATTTATCTTTGCCATCTTTTTTTTATTAGTGCGAATATTTAAAAAAAAAAAAAATTCATTAGGGGGAAGGGGGAGGGTGTATTGAATTAAGGATTTTGGTAGATTTTGGAGTGTTTTAATTTTGGTGGCATCTAAGTGAATTGAATTTAGGATCATGTATGGGCCGATAACATAATGGGCTATATAAGTGTGGACTACATAAATTAAATATATAAACGAAAATGGGTTTGCACTCACGTTGTAGCCTCCTCCTATATAAAGAAATCTACTGATTAGGGTTTCGGGTAGCAGTGTGGAAAGGAGCAAGAAGAGGAGCAGCAACCATGGTTCTCAAGTAATCAATCTCTCTCTGCTGATCTGATTGTACATGTTGTTCATCTTACGCTTGTTTTAATGGGTTTCTGTAAGAGAATGAGATTATGTTGTGCTGTAACTGGATCTTGTTCTGCTGTCTTTTTCTCTGTTCTGTAATGATTTATTATGGAAGTATGAAACTCATCGCCCTACATGTATTAGTGGTCTCTGTTTGGTATTAGATGATTCATTTCCATCTTGTTAGACTCATTTGTTGTGAACTTTGAACTTGTTAATCTTAGTTGCTATGTCTCACTCTTTGGCTGTCTTTGTGACGTCAGGACGGAGCTTTGTCGTTTCAGTGGCCACAAGATTTACCCAGGAAGAGGAATCAGATTTATCCGATCTGACTCTCAGGTGTTCTTGTTCATCAACTCCAAGTGCAAGCATTACTTTCATAATAAGCTGAAGCCTTCCAAGCTTGCATGGACTACCATGTACAGAAAGCAGCACAAGAAGGTAAATAAAACTCAATTAGTTTTGTTTTGTTTGTTTTTGTAAGGCCCTGCGTTGGATTATGATTATGAGTTTATGACCCTGTTTGAAAATTATGAATCTTTTATAGGATGCAGCCCAAGAGGCTGTGAAGAAGAGGAGACGTGCTACCAAGAAGCCGTACTCAAGGTCCATTGTTGGTGCTACCTTGGAAGTGATTCAGAAGAAGAGAGCTGAGAAGCCTGAAGTTCGTGATGCAGCAAGAGAAGCTGCCCTTCGGTCAGTTTCTTTCTGTCTTTCTCATTTTCATTCAGTTGGAATAATTGGTTGATTTCTAAAAACTGATTTGACTTGTGATGATTTTACAGTGATATCAAGGAGAGAATCAAGAAGACTAAAGATGAGAAGAAGGCAAAGAAGGCTGAATTTGCTTCAAAGCAACAGAAGATTCAGGCCAAGATCCCTAAGGCTGCTGCCAAGGGAGGTCCCAAGCTGGGAGGTGGTGGTGGCAAACGCTGAATAGTTTTAAACCATATCTTCTCACTTTTGTGTGTTTTCGGCTAGTGGCTATTTCTTGATGTTAATTTCAGATTTTTCTGCAGAACGTAAACCTTTTTTTCTTGGCGTTTGTCTCATTACTTTTTGCAACTCTTATAATCTCAGACTTGAGTATTTTGGTGTCAAAGAACTTCATTTCACTACTCTTTTCAGTTTCCAAATTTTGAAAACAATGATCATGATCTGTTCTTCATCGTTTTTCTAGTATATCCAATCCAAACCATATTTTAAGAAACATCAGCATTTTCATATTGTCTGATCAAAGCAACATGTCGAACGGGTTGAGTTTATAATACGTCCGTCAAACACTTGCATCATCCTTCTCACAGCCAAGCTCATTATAGGCGGGACTAAAGTAAGCTAATGGCAAAAGTATATGAGTTTCTTTGCGAGGAGACGTTGAGGAGGGCTAAAGCGGCTGTGGTTGAAAAAGGACAAATGCTTTCCCATAGAATGTTGTTACGGTCATTTAGGCTAATTAAATGAAGATTATGCAAGACCTTGTTGGTATCTATCATAAGTGGAATCTGTGTCCAGCTAAGCTAAGCACATGTCTCATGTTCTATGGCGTAATGCGCCTTATGTCGATTCAAATGCTTTCTTTCCCACATAGAGTTCAACTGGTTTTGTTTTTGATCACTTAGACTAACAATTTCGCAGGCCTAGATGATTAACCATGAAGGTTGGACAAGAACGCTCTGTATTCACTATTAATGAAAAGGCAGAGCCACAGACTAAGAGAGACGATATTATAATAACGATCGACATAGGCATGTTTTGTAACATCAAAAATATAATGATGTTACAGTTTATTGAATAATTTGCTAGACATTGTATACTCTTTAAACGTGGCTTTAAATCTGAAGGCAACCCAAATGTATACCGAAAGGAAAAAGAAGGGAATCATTTAGAGACATCAAATCTCAAAAACCAGAAGTCCCCGTAGATAAAATATACTCACTCCGGCACAGTCTCGAAGTAAGAAAAATATAGCAATTGTTTTCCTCCTCCCATTTTTGTGTTAATCCTCTAGCTCGATGATCTTCACCACAGATGCATCACCAACTTTCTGACACACCACTACTCTGTCATGCGATTTGATCACTCCTGCTTGCTTTCCATGGTCTAGTGCAACCTTGAGGACTGACTCGTTCGTCGCACTTGTTGATTCCGCCTGCAACAACAACATCTTAGTTTTTTTTTTACATTTCTTAGAACTTGAACCCCCAAAAAAGTTCCAACTAAAACTCTTTATACGTCTTGTTTGTGCCTCTAAGACGAGTCATTTGGTTCAACCAGAATATAAAAGTCCAAGGTTAAGCACAATTCATAGCAAGAATAAGCAACAATCTGTGTATTAAAGACTGTTTGTTGCAAAAGAAAAGAAGATAACCAAGACTTACTGGGTGACGAGGATCAGCGAGCATGGGGAAAAGGCCTCTGACAATAAGTGACTGCCTCGCCTGATATGAATCACACGGTTAGTAACCTTCAACTATAACATGCACTTCATCTATGTGATACTACAGCATAACAAGAAACAACCCTAGATTCTGATATTACAAAGTAAACAATCACAGTCAACCATTGATACAACACATTTGAGGAGCCTCTTTTATTGAACCGTGTCCAAGATTGATGACAAGGTGCAAGTAAGAAAAAGAAGTCCAAAAGCAATAACTATCTATATCATGTCGCTTTGAAAACTAGTAACTTTTTTATAGGAATGACATGGCTGTGCTTTATAAACTTCAGAGACTAGGTGGGAAAAAATACCTCAAAGGCTCCACTAAAGCTCCATTTCAGCTGATTTGTCTTCACTCGGGGAATTACAACAGAAATAACGGGCATTGTTGGCCTGTACTTGGCAATTAACCTGCACGGAGATCAAAGTTATAGCAATTCATTAGACAAAAAATGAATTGAACAAACAAAACGAAAAAACAGCTGAAGGCAAAACCAATGCTACGAACCTTGCTGCTCTTCCAGAAGAGGTGAAGCATATAATGACAGATGCCTTAACCTTGATTGCTGCCCGTACCTGACCAAGCGTGAATTAAACTAGATCAGAAAATGTGATGGATATGTCTTTAAACCAGTCAATATAATACTTCTTACAGAAACACAGAAGACAAACTTACAGCTGAAGAAGCAATGGATTCCAAGTGAGACATCGGTTCTCCTACATACTTGACAGTCTTCTTGAAGTACAAGTCCTGATTGAAAACCTTCTCTGCCTATGAATAGTCAAAGAAACTGAGTAAGAACAAAGACTACTTAGAAATCTTGATTCAAGATGGTTGCAAGATGCATGGGATTTAAGGACGCAAGCAAATGAAGTTAGGATATATAACATAAAGCCTACCTCAGCACAGATCCTGCCGACAGTTGATATTGTCTCAACAGGGTACAAACCGCGAAGGGTCTCAGCACCAAGAAGAATTGCATCACTTCCTGCAGGAAGTAAGATAAGAAGAAGATATCACGACACGAGCTATGATCCATAAATAGGTTTTCCCACCACCATTTCAATAACACCTACCAAACCAAGTAGGTTCTGCTATAAAGTTTAAGATGCACCACAAAAGAAGGATTCACCTACCATCTAGAACAGCATTAGCAACATCTGTTGCCTCTGCACGAGTTGGTCGCAAGTTGTCAGTCATACTATCAACGACACGGGTAAGAACGGCTGGTTTTCCAGCCATGTTGCACTTGTAAAGAGCCGCCTTTTGAAACAAAAACACCTGCACAAGAATCCACCAAGGTAATATTATAAAGAGTGTAAAGTCTGTTGCCGGAAAACCAATTTGAATGACCAAACCAACACACCTTTTCCGGGGGTAGATCAATACCCAAATTCCCACGAGAAAGGATAATTCCATCAGCTTCTTGTAGAATCTCATCAAAGTGGTTAAGTCCCTATTTTAAATACAATATCAGCAGCTTTCTCCTTACCGGAGGAAAAGTTAATATGACGCAATAATCATTGCATTGCACTTACCTCTACATTCTCAATTTTGGCAAATATTTGTGTTTGAGAGAGGTCACCCAACTTCTTAAGCATTTCGCGGGTCTGTGTTATGAAACAACAATTGTTTTTTGTTCAAAGACGAACAGTGCATACACAAAGAACTACGATACAACATCTGAAGGCTGCCATAAAAATACAGACCTGGCGAACATCCTCCGCATGACGACAATAAGACAAAGAGAGAAAATCGATTTTATTCTGAACTCCCCATGTGCTTATAACCTAGATGACAACCAAATGAAAATAATATGGTCAGACACTCGAATGTGTGGCAACAAGGAACAAAAGCAATCACTAGAATCATACCTCCTTATCTTTCTCCGTAAGAGTTGGCAGATCGATGTGAACTTGAGAGGCGTGCAAAGTGAAGAGAGAACCAGCCAGAGTAGCAGCATTCCTTGACAGGCAAATGACATCATCTCCTTTAACTTCATCAACCTGCAGATTCATTTGGTAGGTTAGTCTTACAACACATAAATTCAATCCTCTTAAGAGACTTCAACATAGATAAACCACTAAAGCTCCGTCTGTAAGCTTAACTATTTGTTTATACCTCGAGCCAAACTGAAGTTGTTTCACTACCAGTGAACAGGTATTGCCCAACAAAGATAGTGTCTCCCTTCTTCACAGCCTGAAAACATCACAGGGAGGGATACATAAGTAAACACGCTAAAGCATTGATTAGATACATATACTATCATCTCATTCAAGTAGAGAACGAACCTTGGCAAGCCCATTGAAGTTAATGGGAAGGACTTCAGAAGACGCTTCTTGATCTTGACTGGGTGTCAAAGTAACAAGTCCATCGGCTTTAAGAGTAATAGCTTTCCCAGACTTGTTGATAACTTGCAGCTCAGGTCCCACAGTATCAAGCATAACCTAAAGAACCAAAACAAACAACTCTCTCAAACTAAAACTCATGCATATGCAAAAACCATCAAACCAAAAGAAAAGAACAACATACAGCACAAAGCTTCTTAGTGCTCTTCACAGCAATTTTCAGATTATCCAGCGTCTCCTGGTGATACTCAGCATCACCCCAAGAGAAATCAAATCGAGCCACTGCCCCCATATCAAAACAAAATAAGTAAGTTAGCATCGGACTCCTAAATTTCAGTAGCTAATCATTATTAGTTACTAAAATTATACATATAAATCTCAGGATCGGACCGGTTTAGTGAGAAAACACGAGCGACGTAAGCAAACCGGAGAAAAGAAGGTTAGTAGTGTACCGGACATCCCGGATTTGAGGCAACCGGAGAGAGTCTCGACGGATCGGGATTTGGGACCGAGAGTCCCGACGATCTTAGTCAATGCTGGGAAGAAGCTCTGTGAAAAATACATCGAAAGAGATCAGTGATGCTTTACAAACGAAATCGATCCATGCAATAGATCGGATCGATGGAGAGAGAGAGAGCGAGAGAGAGAGAGCTTACAGATTTGGATGGCTCGAGGATTGATGCCATCCTGATCGGTTCCTCGAGAAGGAGATGACTCGAATGCATCTTTGAGATGAGAGAGGAGAGATCTCAGATCTTCGGCGGTGAACAGAGTGAGAGAATTCGATCGGAGAGGAGATGCTTTTTTATGCGAATGGGATTGACCGTCGAATATTCGTTAATAACTAACGAAATGATATCGCGCAATGGAAGTGTATATAAAGAAAAGAAACATGTCGTGGCTCTTTTTTTTTTTTTTAATCCAAAGGTTCTCACTTTTTTGTGAATTAAGCCCGTAGTTTTTATTTTAGAAACCGTTAACACGAGTTAGAGCACTTGCAACGGGGGATGACATAGAGTCCTTAAGCCCGGTCCGTTGCAGATTTTGGATTTTTTAATTAATATAAACCCAGCCCATTTGACGGATTGATCCGTAAATAGCATCTTGACGGACCCGGTCCGTGGGCGACGTGGCGGAAAGAGATTGGACGGAGGAGCGTTTGTGTTTGGTATTGGCGAAAAAAACCTCATTTCGACGAAAGCAAAGAAAAAAAAAACCTCTCAACTCTCCAGGGCGATTTGTCGGATCCCACCGTCGCGATTCAACTCCGTCTGATCCTCAAGGTAAGTAGAAGCGTTTTCTTTTCTATCGATCTCCTGTGGTTGTTTCCATTTATATTCAATAGATTTGGGATCGTTTCGTATCAAAATTAGGGTTCGAAAAAAATCTGCGATTTGGGGATTTTTTATATTAGGGTTTGAAAACCCTTTTGGGTCTCGATCGCTTTTGGGATTTGAAAACCCTTTTGGGTCTCGATCAATTTAGGGATTTGAAAACCCTTTTCGGGTCTCGATCGATTTAGGGATTTAAACATTGTGCATTTTTTCCATTCGATTTAGGGTTGCGACTCTATTTAGTGTTGATATGTTCGTCTTTCTTATTGTTTTTCAAAATTAATGCTAATTTTTGTGTTTTGCTTGTCTCTTTCTTTGCAGGTTAACGAAAATGGGAAGGTATAGCTATAGCCAGCAGTCCTCATCATCAGCGTCCGTCGACATCACCTCACTTCTCGAAGCTGAAGCTCAGGGTTACGCCGATGAAGCTCAGAGTAGCTTCGATAATGGAGAGCCGTTTCAGAACCAACCTCAACCTGAGGGGGATGATGGCATCCCGACGATCTGCTACTGTGGGAGTGAGCCGGTTGTTGCTACAGCCTACACGGAAAAAGATCCAGGCCGTAGGTATTTCACCTGCAACAATGTCGTTGATGGAGCCACTCACATCTGGAAGTGGTGGGATGACGCGGTCATGGAGGAGATGAGGGACTTTCAGACGGAGATAAGACGGCTTAAGGAAGCAGTTGCAGAGAGAGAGCAGAAGCTGCTGCTGCTAGAGAAGACTGTGTACGACGCAGGAAAGGATACCACACGAGTTAAGCTAATGGTGTGCCTGCTAGTGGTCATAGGTTTGGTAATCTTGGTTCTACATGGTAAGTTCTCGACTTATTTGGATTTCATTTTCAGTTTATGCGTTTGTATTAAAACATTTGACTGCCTAATGTTACTTGTTTGCAGGAGTAGCTTCAAAGGCTTCAATGGGGAGTGTTCTATCACCTGTCCAATGGCGAAAAAAGTAAAGGTACTCTGCTTTTCTTTTCTATCACTTGACAATGTATATTCCGTAAAAAAAAAATTCCAATAGTTTTGTAGATTAATTGAATGATTTTTGTAGGTAGATAAAAACCCGTGTGATTTGATTGGATGGTGTTTGGTTAAATAGCTGTTATAGTACATAGGATTTATTGAATGGTGTTTGGTTAAATAGCTGTTATAGTACATAGGATTTATTGAATGGTGTTTGGTTAAATAGCTGTTATAGTACATAGGATTTAACTAGGACTGTATTAATAAATGCTACTGATATTTGTTAATTGCTTTTAGTTTGCTTCCTATCTTCCTAACTGCTCAGATTTGATAGGGTGTTATTGTATAATAAATTAGAACTTGTATTACTTAAGGCTCTGTGTAACTACTTGAGTAACACAGAGCATTTTTACAGCCATGTCGGGTTATAGACACCTTCTGTACAGTCAAATCCCAGTAGATCTTGAATCACCCGAGCCTTTTTGGCTCGGGTCTCAAGCTCCTGATGATTCTCCTAGCGAAATCTCTCCTGAGTGTCCTAGCCAAATCCCTCCTGAGTGTCCCAGTCAAGTCCCTGGTCAGTCTCGTAGGCAAGTCCCTGGTCAGTCTCGTAGGCAAGTCCCTGAGGAGTCTGTTAAGACCTTTCCAGATAGAAGGAAATATACACCCAAAGAGGATAGGATCCTTATTGGTGCTTGGCTTAACACCAGTAAGGACCCTCTCGTAGGCAACGAGCAGAGAGCTGTTGCTTTCTGGAAGCGTATTGTAGACTACTACAACGCCAGCCCTCAGCTCGTTGGGGAAGTACCGCGGGAGGTTACTTCTTGTAAGCAGAGGTGGTCTAGGATCAATCATGAAGTATCCAGATTCACTGGTTGCTACAACCAGGCGCTGAGGGAGCAGAGAAGCGGCCAAAATGATGATGATGTGATCAAAGCTGCTTACGACATATTCTTCACCAAGTACGATACCAAGTTCACACTCGATCACTGCTGGAGAGAGCTCAGGCATGAGCAGAAATGGGCCTCCACATATATGGCTAAGGATGGTGGAAAGGAAAAGCGGAGGCCGGTGGTGGATCTTGACGGACCAGAAGAAAATGTTGTTGGAGAAGATGAGGATAGACCCGTCGGGGTAAAGGCTGCGAAAGGTGCCAGTAAGAAGAAGAAGAGTGGTCGAGATGAGGAGTTGTCTAAGCTACAAGGCGTTTTGAAACTTAAGGAAAAACTTTCTAGAAATAAAGTCCTTGATCGCTTGCTGGCCAAGAAAGAGCCATTGTCTGAGATCGAAACAACACTAAAAATGAAGCTTATGTCTGAAATGTTATGATGTGTACTGTGTGTTCTTTGAGGTCACTTGTAGGAAAAGTTAGTACTTGTTGTGTGATGTGTGTACTTGCTTAGTTGTTACAGCTAAACTAACCATTTTTTAAACGTGTTGTTGCAGGTAGTTCTTTGAGGTCACGGGAGTTGTCACGGGTGGATTTAGAGTACTGAGAGCATTTTGGCATGTAGCTCCTGCTCATAAGTCACGGGTTTTCTCTTCTTGTAGTATAAGTACTCGGATATGTATGTCTTTCTCCTCAACATCAAAAACCTTATCATCAAAACCTTTGTAATATTTTGGAACGAAAACCATTGTAATATTTGTCTGCTACTTGCTTCTCTCAATCCTTTGTATCCATCTCATCAACTTGCTTCTCTGTACCATAACCATAATCAGGTTTCGGTTGTTGTTTCATATGGCTTACATGCATTTTGTTTCAGTTTTACATGCATTTTGCTCGCTATCGTCTTTGGCATCTTAGGTTTTACATGCTTGTTAATATGGCTTACATGCATTTTGTTTCAGTTTTACATGCTTGTTAATATATGTTTTAACTTTTAACTAGTTGTATCAGTTATAAGAACGGCTATATTTATTCTCACTTTGTTTCTAGAATTTTCTTCATTTATAAAAACTAGAATCCCAAACTACCAAAAAATAAGAAAAGATTTAAAAGTAGAAAAATTCAAAATATTTTTAACTTATAAGAAAAAAATAGAAAAGATTTAAAAGTAGAAAAAATCAAAATATTTTTAACTAGAAAAGATTTAAAAGTAGAAAAATTCAAAATATTTTTAACTTATAAGAAAAAAATAGAAAAGATTTAAAAGTAGAAAAATTCAAAATATTTTTAACTAGAAAAGATTTAAAAGTAGAAATAATCTAAATATTTTTAACTTATAAGAAAAAAATAGAAAAGATTTAAAAGTAGAAAAATTCAAAGACATACGATCTATCATCTATTGGAGTGAAGTTTGGATTCGAAGACATACGATCTATCTTCTAGATTGTGTTTTATTTTCCTGTCTCTTGTTACGAGGAGCATCAAAACTGCGTTCTAGTTGGTCAAATTCCAACAAATATTCCTCACGTTCTAGAATAATCGTCAAATATGCCCTTTTAGTTTTGGCATCATCGGGTGTTGTAATGGGCCCATACAGGTTGACTGCTAGACAAACACAAGTCTTGGTCAGCATTCATAGGCCGTGTGAACTGCAGCATGGGTTGACCCCAGAGATTTATATTCGACCCGAAACCCAGAGACTTCAAAGGACAATATTTTGAGTCATTACCGTTCGGGTCGGGTTGGCGTGTCCAGCTTTTCCTATGATGTTTCAGGTTTTGCCTCTGCCTGTTGGGTCCATGGTGAGGTCGTTCGATTGGGCACATGGGCTTAAATGCTAAAGAAATGGATGTGCCAGATAGGATTGATAATAAATTGAAGTAATGTTCAATCGAAGTAATGTTCCTTTGTAAACGATTTTTTTTTTTTTTGTTATATGCAGGTACAGTTCGATCATCAAACCAATCCAATATATACTTCAAAATCGACCTAAAATATTCATATTGTATCGTTACTTCCCGAATTTGATTGACGGTGTCGGTTCAGTGATATAGCTGATATGACATGGCGTAGTGGTGAAGTCGACCACATCTGGCGTTATTTTGTCTTTTTTTCTGGAAATAAAAACTATATAGCATAAAGCTATTGGTGCATCTACGCATACGTAGCAAACAATGACTCTACGTATGTACGCAAACGTGGCTTACAATTAGCGACCAACCCAACGTCCTTTCCAAAAGTCAGGACTCTTGGGTCTCTCCAGTCTCCACAAACCACCAAATTATGAAAGCAGTTGGAATACACAAACAATTTAAATGGTTATATATATATATACATAAAATCAAGTTAAACTGTTTATGTCAGAGATTTTACAAGTTTTGGTAATATTTATGATCAAATCCTCTTGTGCCAAGACTAAGAACCGATAATGTAAAAAAAAAAAAAAAAAAAACCGATAATGTAACTGCATGTAGCTTCTGTAAGTACAAATAATCACTAAATAATTATTATCATTTACTTTATATTGTAAAAAGTAAAATATCATATAAATTTTATGTTTTCTTTTTAATAAAAAATTAGTATTTTATAAAATATAGAAATTAATAACATAAGCTGGATAAGATTAAAATGCATATTAGATTTGAAATAAACACTCAAAACATAAAATAAATATATTCTTTTCTTATGTGCTTTTCATAATTAATAGTTCAGAATTTTTAATATAATATTTTATACAATAAGTACATAAAAGTATAATATTTTTAAATGGAAAAATATAAATGTAAATAAAATTTATAAACATAAAATTAGAAAAATTTAACAAACATAATATCTAAATGTGATAAAATAATTATTTATCAATTATAAATATTAAAAATATAAAAATTATTAAAACTGAAAACATCAAATAATATATAATATTACTTTTGGTGTAATATTTGATGTTATGGTTGGAGATGATAAAAAATATGATACTAAAACACCAAATTTAATGTAATTTTAGCACTACATTCTGTGTCATGGTTAGAGATGCCCTTATATTTAATTTCTGAAACCTATCTTCGAAATTGTAATTTACCATGATTTATGAGATAAAAATGTCAATTTCTCTTGTAACTTCAACAAATAAGCGATTAGGTTGGTACTTATCGATCAAATAAATGGTCAAACACACAAAAAAAGCCAGCATAAAGTACATATAACTCGAAACAAACATACAGGAATAAAACGCTTCCGACTGTTCATAAATGATTAAGACGTGTTATTCCATTACAAAACCGATGATACATAGAATCTGAAAATTCGCAAATATTACAAAAACACAAAAGAAAAGAAAGGAAAGTCGTATGTTTTTAATAGATAAAAAAAATTGATGGAATTTTTTTTTTGATGAAAGTAATAGAGAAATTTTAATCTCTCAAAATCTTACTAAATCTAATATATTCTTTTTTTGTTAGATACTCTTAAGACTAATAGTTAAAATCAAAAATACCCCACTTAATCCAACTAATCACATGATTTCTCTCTTATTTTCCTTTCAACTTCTACGCTTCTTTATTCTCTTTCCCGACCACCTTTGAATTGAATCAAGACAATATTCGAAATTGAAAATGAGTTAGTTAGGTATGATAAAATTAAATGGAAAGATACTGAAGATTGTGTTTGTTTAAAAATAAAATATGTATATTTATTTATTAAAAAATATTAAACAAACTATTTTATATTAAAACAGTTTAGAAAATTATTACATGAGATTCCCTTATAAACCGGATATGCTAATTGGGTGGGTTATTTAAATTTTCGTTTGTTTAAATTTGTAATTTTGGTTTTATAATTATCAATAAATTAAATTACGACTTTATATTTGTGATCATTTTTATCCATATCTAAATTAGCATATCCATATTTTTAATAAAATCCAAAATATTATTATTTTATAGTTGTAATTTGTTTAGTTGTAAATTTGGACTGCTTTAGATGATCGATGATGTGATATCATATAGAGACCCATAACTATAATCTTTTTTTTTCTTTCTATAACTAATAATATAACTATTCTCACATGTGTATATCATTAGAATGAAGGTTTTGGATAGACATAAGAACATAAGGCTCTAAGATTTTTTAACGCAAATTAATTATGCTATTACAAATTATGGAAACATTATAAAAAGATTTCACACCTGACAATTGTACATGTCTTATGCTTGATTGTATTACTTGAACCGTTTTATGAGATCCACATCTTATAAGATCTAATTTTGACGGTACTCCTTGCATCATATTATCATATTGAATATCTCATGAAAGCATTTTGTCCTTTGATCTGCATAATTCAAATTCTTTAGGACTTGAAATCCAAATCTCCTAATATAGAAACTTTAATAAACTATTAGTCAAAATAACTATGAATGCTTCTACCAATCTCAATTCTGCACTACCAAGGCAAGAAGTTTTAAAACAAGGTAGCTTCTTTTGTGACAAATGAGTTATAAATTTCAAGAGACCCGCATAGGCATGAGGCCCCAAATTTCTTTCTTGATTTCTTTCTTGCCTAGCTTTGATGGAGTTGCGGGTTTCTTTGTCAATGAAACGGGAGATGGTATTGGCTGGAGCCTGGAGTGAAATACTGTTGTGAAGGACGTTGTTGCACTGCTTCCATATATGTACACACATATATAAGAAATAAACTCAAAGGAATCCAACAAAATATATACATATCGATCTAAATACGAATTACATCCAACATATACTCTATAACACATTCTACTAAAAATGTATTCTGATTTGCTAGCAGTATCTCAGTAGACCTCTACAATCATCTGCAAAAAGGCTTTTCAGTAGTGTTTTAATTCGGAACAAAATTTCTTTGTTGATATGATGAAAGCATGCTTGTGTTCTCTTTGTTGTTTTTTTCTTTTGTTCAAACCACACTTTCATTAAAACTTAACACAGTTTAACTCCACCAATGGAGGATACATCAAAGCTACTAAGAGCCACACAAACTGAAACATTGATTAAACAGATGACAAACTGACAATACACCTCATTACAAAAGACCATAAAAAATCGAACTACGATCTCATAACCTTCTTGAATAAAAGCATACCGTGTAACTTGAGAAGTTACAAACACTGCAACATATGCAGAGGAGAGCATCAGCCATAGCGATGCTTGAACATCCAATTCACTCCATATAGGAGGAAATATTAGGAAAAAAGAACAGCTTCACGAAAAAAGCTACCGGGTAATGAAAATCCGCCATACTCATATTCAACTGGAGAAGCCAAATAGTGAGTTTCCTTTCAAACTGCCACCAATAAAGAAAACACAGACTCATAGCACCAAAAGCCAGACTAAACACCATAGAGTGACTGCATACTGCAGTAAATCGCATGAAAGCGACAGAAAACCCACGAGCTGGCACAACATCATAAGTTCATAACCAAATGAACCAAAGGTCACGGGAACATTGTAATTCAAGACTATAATCCATATATTCGGTGACACCTAGAAAATAATCATCTCATACAAACCTACATGAGAACAAACTGAGATTGAAGAGTAGAGAGGAACCAAAGTGAATGGGGGAGGAGGGAACACACTGCATACTGCAGGATACAAATCCTTAGAGAAAAATCTTGTGTCATCAGTGGTCACAAAGGGAACACCATCCCTGGTCAAAGACGCCGGAGTCGGTAAAGGAATCAATCTGGAATTTGAGAACGCTGTTTATGAAACAGGGTGAAGGGTGTGTCGGAAAGTAAAGAAACACAAGATTGGTGAGTGCGGGAGGATCGGGTGGTTCTGGCGGTTCCAGCAGAGAGAGAGAAAGCTTCAACAGGCATGAGAGGAGAAGGGTGTTCTCTTTGTTGGTTCAAGTATGCAATCTACATCACAGTTCGTCTTTCTTACTCATATCCACACAATTGTCTTTGTGTAAGTAACAAGACCATGACACAAAATAGGTTAACAAAAGATGAAGCAAATATATCCAAAAATATCAAAAACAAATACCAGAAATTGCAGTGCAACAACATTCCCTGCTTTTATTTTCTCGGTTTCAGAGGTTTTACATCAGCTCTGTCAAATCTAATAATCTCTTCTGAATAGGGGTGTGTCCCCCAATAATTTAATAAATATCTGTAGTGAAATAAAGTTTCTCTTTTCGTATGACAAAAGAGACAAATCTGTATGAAACATACCAAAATAGAAAGAAAAAGAAAAAGACTTATGCCTTCCAGAGAGCTTTTGATCACATCTTTGAGCGTTTCAAGTAAACAACTACGGCTATGCTCGTTAGCACAACAGCTCCTGTAACCACCACACCACCACGCCATGTAACCCATCCACCTCTTTCTCTCTCTGTAGTATTATTCTCTTTCATGAGTTGACCCGTTTCCAAGCTCAAGCTCCTTGTTCTTGTCTCCGTGAAGTCCAGATGCAGCCTCAATACCTTTTGTCCTGCAGACCTAGCAAGAGTAACAGCACCAACCAAATCACTATCCGATGTAATCAAAACCTTATCACCTTCATCATCCTCATATATAATCTGAGGCCGTTGTTCCACATCGTTGATGTCACTACCGATTCTTTGCATCACAATACCCATCAGCTCCTCAAGGTTCTCAGCGGAAGAAGTAAAACGATGCACACGGCCCTTGAGATCTTCGAGCTTGAAAGAAAACGAGTTCCCTAGCCCTAGAGAAGGGTAAGAAGTGAGCTTGCCAAGCTCTGAATGATGCATCATCGCCGACATTTCGCTTTGAGTGTCTGAATCTTCAGGAGGGTCTAACGCAAGAGCCGAGTCCCAGAACTTCTGCATCATGGTGTTAGCCATGTCGTTCACAGCTCCAGAGCTGTTCTCAACCATTGAAATAGCTGCGTGAGTTATCTGCAACACATCCACACAAGCTGCAGCGGAACCGTCTTTGTCCATGATTGGAAGATGCAAGAACTTCCCATCATGCATTATATGCAACGCATCAAGAATAGTCGTCTCTAGCGACGCACATTCAGGGTTCGGTGTCATCACCTTCTCAACAAGAGTAAGCTCAGGAGATAAGTTCTGCGCCACGACACGCATAAGAATGTCCTTTGAAGTCAGTATCCCCTGGATCTTGCTCCCCGTGGAGATGATCACAGAGTTAACACGCAAGTCCCGCATCCTTTTGGCAGCAACGGAGACAGGATCTGATGGTGCCACAAGCGCAACTTTTGAATTCTCAGTGATAATCGTTGACAATGCAGGCTTAAACATTCTCTCCCTCAACGTCTCGATGAAAGCATAGGGCGCAGAGTATCCAGCTCCCCACTGCTTCTCAACACCTTCAACAGCAGCAGCTAAAGCACTTCCTTGCTCTGCAGCTTTCTCCATTCTCGAAATAGCATCGTATAAACACTTAGTGATATCCAACAAAGCAATGACTTCACCATTCTCCACAACAGGCAAGTGCCTAAACTTCCCTTGAACCATCTTCTGAAGCGCTTCAATAGCCAATGAATCAGAGGTAACAAAGATAGGGTTCCTTGTCATAACCTTAGAGACCAAAGTCTGTTCCGGTCTCAACCCTTCAGCAATCACTCTCGTAGCTACGTCCTTGTCTGTACAAATCCCTGAGAGAAGCGCACTTGAGTCAGTCAAGAGAACAGCGTCCACACGCCGAGCAGCCATTCTCCGACAAGCGTCAAAGACAGTGGTTCCTTCCGGGATAGTGAGAGCTTTCGATAACCGAAGCTTCTTAACTGTTCTCTCAACGCTAGAGGGAAGCTGAGAAGGAGGTGAGTTTGGCTTGGAGGTGTTCCCGCCATTGACGACGCTTCCGTTCTCCGATTGAACTGATTTCTTGGAGGCTCGCCGTACAGTGGTGGTGCTCCTCCTCCCTGATGTTGAAGAAGCACCCGTCGCCTGAGTACTCATACCGATCGATCTGAATGAAAAAAGGAAAGACCTTTGATTCAAATTGAACGAATCTGAATGAAACCCAAATCGTATGACGATGCGAAATCAGATCGAAAAGTTGAAACCCTCTAGAATTGTGATTGGGATTAAGGTTTACCTTTGTCTTCTGGAGCAGTTGTATTGTCTCTGGTTGTTCGTTTCCAAAAGCTGTTAACAATGGTCGTTAGCCATTTATCGGCGTATGTGTGGTGCTTCGCCACCCTCTTCTTCTTCTTTCATTTTAATAATATGCTTGAATTATAAGCTACGACTAATAATGTATTTTTCCATAATAGATTACAGTTGACAAAAAAATCTATATTATTATTTGTGAAATAATTTTTCACAACCAAACTCTCATCCTATACTATTATACAGTTAGAATGGTTAATATTATTGTTAATTTTAATAATTTTTAGATATATTTTATATAACTGAAAATGAATTTATATTAATAATATCATATTTTGTAAAAAAAAGATAATTTTATATATTGTGTTGATATCTTAATAAATTTATAATTATTTTTTACTATATAATTAAAAATGAATTTTATATTAATAATATCATATTTTTAAAATAAGATAATTTTTATATATCGTGTTGTTTTTTTAACCACTTATATACTGTATTGTTATCTTGAAATAATATTTTTCTATTATAAATTTTTTGAATTAAGATATTCAACAATTTTGAATCAAATATTAATCAAATGAAAACATGTGCTTAAAATACTTTTAATATTTGAATATTTTTAGTAAATTTTTTAGTCAAATACAAATAATTTGATGTTTGATTCAATTTTTAAAAACATAAATAATAATTTATCGTACTGATTTGATTTAAAATAATAAATATTAGTAAGATTAGTAAAAGATAATAATAGATAACAAATCTGGTGATACAAATTTTGATCAACCGGATATTAGTGTTAAAAAAAAAAAAGATAAACCGGATATTAAATTTTGGATGTGGCTGTAGTAAATGTATACTTCCTTTTTAAAAATATGAAATTTGAATCACCACCAGTAAAGAGACGCGTCACGAATACGACATTTTCTCTTTCTATGACAACATAAATACAAATTTTTATCGTCAAAATGTGAGCTGTCCACATAAAACATTTGTCAGACGGAAAATGGTATAACAATAAGAAAAACGAAAAATTATTGACATTAACTGAGCCCCACTATAGCTCCTCATTTTAGCAACTCAGGGGGTTAGGATTAACACAACGTTTAGTTTTTAGCTTAGTTAATATGAAATTAAAAGTCCAAGGACTATTTTGAAATTTTATCTAATTAAACAAGTGAACTCATCTCAGACTCAGAGTCCATCCATCCACGAGCTTCCCACTAAAAAAGAAGTGGAGAGGCGATACAATCGATTTGGAATGCTTTGTGTCTTCTACATTGAATCCTCCTACTAGATATGGATCTCGGTGTTCTTCTACCCTCTCTCATTCCCTCTTTGCAATCTGTAACCTCTCTCTCTTTAGCGTTGACTCAGTGTTCTTGCGGTTTTTTTTTCTGATCAAATTTGCTCATTTAGGTATACGTGCTGGTGTCTTACTTCGTTTACTTGGCCGTTGCTGGAGAACTTCTCCCCGGAAAAGTTATCCGCGGCGTCGTTTTATCAGACGGCTCTCAGCTTCGTTACCGATGCAATGGTTACTTGAGATCTGATGACTCAAAAGTCTCTATAAATTTCTTTAGAGATTTTGTTAATTTCCCCACTAAACATGTTCAGGTCTATTCGCACTCACATTGCTGGTGGCTATCTTGGGAATCTCTGCGAAACTCGGCATCGTATCACCTCTTGTAAGCATTGTACCATTATCTGATCAAAATGATTGATGCTAAGATATGTAATTGCGTCACAATGTTTTTTTTTTTGATTAGGTGGTTGCTGATAGAGGACTTGAGCTACTCTCTGCTACTTTTATCTTCTGTGTTTTGGTATGATTGATTTAATCCTAATTCTTGTTTTTATCACCAAAGTATCAGACGTTTGTGCCTTTTTAGTTTGTTTAGTGTTTTAAGTAACACTCTATGGTTTCTCTTTAATATTCTCAGGTGACGTTGGTGTTGTATATCACTGGGCGAAGTTCCTCGGATAAGAGTTCTTCTCTAAAGCCTCATGTCTCAGGAAACCTTGTACATGACTGGTACTCACTTAGTCTACTCTCTTTTTCCCCCCACAAAGCGCTGTGTTAGGGGAGAGTAAAACTAAGGAATGATCCATAGTCTGATACACTAGAGTATGAAAAAAAATGATTTTCTGGACGATATGATTCTAGATAATCATGGATTCATGAAGGTTGTCGATTAGTTGCCCGCAGAGAAACTGGAGAGTGGAGATTACTCTTAAATCTTATTAACTAGCAGTGACTGCTTTTGCACTTTTTCATTGGAACCAAATTTCCGAGCATCCGGTTGATGTCTTCCACTTGTTTCTTACGAACAGCTGCTTTCTTCTTCTTCTTTTTTTCTTCTCATCTTGGTTGTTTCATGTAATAGGTGGTTTGGAATACAGCTGAATCCTCAGTTTTTGAGCATCGATCTCAAGTAATCCATCTTTCCCTTTATTTCTTCTATTAGTATGCCCGAGCAGGATCACTGCGCAGAGATTTATGTATGCTGTAATGATGATAGGAGCTATTACTTGTGTAGGTTCTTCTTTGTCAGAGCCGGAATGATGGGGTGGCTGCTTATCAATCTCTCTATTCTGGCAAAAAGTGTTCAGGATGGTTCCTTGAGTCAGTCGATGATTCTTTACCAGATTTTCTGTGCGGTACGTTTGGGTTTTACTTACAACTCCTGCTTCTAGAAGTTATCTGATCATCCGTGTTTTGTTAGTTTTGATCAACTCTGTAATTGCAGTTATATATATTGGACTACTTTGTTCATGAAGAATACATGACCTCTACGTAAGTTTATGGCGTCTTGATCAAACATATTTGTCTTACCAAATTATGGCTATTTCCATTAATCCACTTGGTTTAATGTTTCTGAAGTCTGTTTGTCGATTTTGATTTCACTATTTCCAGGTGGGACATAATCGCAGAGAGATTGGGTTTCATGCTGGTGTTTGGAGATCTCCTGTGGATTCCTTTCACATTTAGCATTCAGGCATGGAACTAACACAATCAGGACATACTTAAATTCATCTTATAGTTAGTATCTGCTTAGCATGTTACAGTTTATCCCGGAAACAATATCATTCTTGAATGCTTGATCACTCTGTGACTGGATTGCCTTCTCTCTGGTTCAGGGCTGGTGGCTTTTGCACAACAAAGTAGAACTAACAGTTCCTGCAATTGTAGCCAACTGCTTTGTGTTCTTGATAGGGTAACTTCTGAGTCATTGTTTGTTTATTTTACGTTCTTAGGAACTGAACTAAGAAAGAAACCCACAAGCTGTTCTTTTTGGCAGGTACATGGTTTTTAGAGGGGCAAACAAACAAAAACATATCTTTAAGAAGAACCCTAAAACACCTATATGGGGTAAGCCTCCAGTGGTGGTTGGTGGAAAGTTGCTTGCTTCAGGCTATTGGTATGGTCTTTTTCTCTTTTGCTAGTTGCTTCAGTTTCACTAGCTCTGTCTTTCATTGTTAATCATGCTAGGATAACTTATATGCTGTTTTTTAAACATGACAGGGGAATCGCAAGGCACTGTAATTACCTTGGCGACCTGATGCTAGCACTGTCCTTCAGTTTTCCCTGTGGAATAAGGTAACTTGTTCTTCTTAAGTTAATCTTACAACTACCAAAGTCATGTAGAAGTTAATACCAATATCAAAACATAATCCCAAATACCGTTTCATGGATGTTGATCTGAAACCTGAGAATGTGATCTTTAAAACCACCATTTGAACTATCCAAAGCTTTCAAGTTCCATTGTCTGATCACTTGGACAAAACTAATCTGAGCTGCTTCTATAATCTTGTTCATGTGTATTGTCTCAGTTCTCCGGTTCCATATTTCTACCCGATATACCTTCTGATATTGTTGATATGGAGAGAACGAAGAGACGAGGTTCGATGTGCAGAGAAGTACAAGGAGATTTGGGCTGAATATCTCAGACTTGTCCCCTATAGAATCCTTCCTTACGTCTATTAATAACTTTGCAATGTCATGGATCCTTTGAGATTGTCATCATCTTCTGACTTTCTTTCATCTTTTTGTTTCTAATGTGTGACATTAGAAGAGTCCATTACGGCTTTTATTTTACACATTACAAATCCTTTTTTTCCCTCGCTTTATTAAACTAGTTTTCATGTCTTCTATAAATCAAATACTTCATGGATGCACCACTATAATCGATTTGGAAAGAGACTATAAATATCCGCATTTTCTTACTTATCATCATGTTCTTTATTTATTTGGTAGATTTTGACATTTTGTACACTGGTATTGTCAAAAAGAGTGAAATCTCAAAAGAGAGACAAAAGAAACCCGTTAAACATCCTAAAAGACACTTTTAAAACTTCCAAACGTAAAAAAAAAAAAAAAAAGAGCACAAAGTTATGTACACAGGTATTGTCGGTAGAAAGCAAAAAGAGTGAGGTAGTTTGATGATTCATGGGTTTGAAGAGTCGCAGCTGTTTCGGTTATGTGTCCCTATCTTCACACACCTCAGATTTATTTTTCTATGTTCGGAGATCTCAAAGTCGCATTTTTCTAGAAATAAATATTTTCAATAAGAATATTCTATAGAATTTCGTAGTCAAACTTTCCCCAAGTGTTCACTATGATAAATAAAAATATCTTAAAACTATAATTACTGAGATTTTAATATTAGGCGAACAAAAGTATAAACCCCTAGAAAAGGTTTGAGCCGGAGGAGACTTGAACCGGTGTGCGGCCGAAGTCATGCTTTACCGTATTCAACACGCAAAGATACCAATATTACCCTTTAGCTACCCCGCTATGACACATAATCACATTAAATAAGGGGTAAAACTGAGATTAGCCACAAAACTGCCAAATAAAACCACGTGAGATCCAACGGCTGAAAATCAATTTCTTGGAGAACATGTCACAGATCTTAACCCTTGATTTACCTTTTCACCTAACCAATAAACTCTCACCCCCCGCAGCTATAAAACACACAACCCTTTCCTCGTCTGGTCCACCACACCATCCTCTTTCTCTCTACACTCCCTCGATCTTTCCGACAAAAACCATGTCTGCCTTCACCAGCAAATTCGCCGGTAATTATCTCTTCCTCTCTCGAATCCACTAGTCAAGTAGTAGTTACACATATATGATTATTACAAGCCTTAGATCTGTCGTTTACGTGTTGTTCACGTGTTTAACTGTCTAGATCTGGATTCATGAGTTGAACTGAATCTCATGTCGTAGATCTGATTCATTTGTTCATAACTGTCTAGTCTGAATTAACCAAATTTATTACCGATCTGAAGTGTTATGTCGTTTGTCTCTCATGTCGGTTAGTTTTTTGTAATTATTTATGAGTTTTATGTTGTAAAACCCTTTTGCAGATGAGTTGATCGCTAACGCCGCATACATCGGCACACCTGGAAAGGGTATTCTCGCCGCCGATGAGTCCACCGGAACCATCGGGAAGCGTCTCGCAAGCATCAACGTCGAGAACGTTGAGACCAACAGACGTGCTCTCCGTGAGCTTCTCTTCACCGCCCCTGGTGCTCTCCCTTGCCTCAGCGGTGTCATCCTCTTCGAGGAAACTCTTTACCAAAAGAGCTCCGATGGTATGTGGAGAACCAATTCATTACTCTCTTCAATCTTCATGTCTGTGTGTGTTTGTGGAGGTTACTTGATTGTTATGTTGTTGTACTACACAGGCAAGCTTTTCGTTGATATCTTGAAGGAAGGAGGAGTTCTCCCAGGTATCAAAGTCGACAAGGGTACAGTCGAGTTAGCCGGAACCAACGGCGAGACCACCACTCAGGGTCTTGACGGTCTCGGTGAGCGTTGCAAGAAGTACTACGAAGCTGGTGCACGTTTCGCCAAGTGGCGTGCGGTTCTCAAGATCGGCGAGAACGAGCCATCAGAGCTTTCCATCCACGAGAACGCTTACGGGTTGGCTAGGTACGCTGTTATCTGCCAGGAGAACGGTCTTGTACCCATCGTCGAGCCTGAGATTCTAGTCGACGGTTCCCATGACATCCACAAGTGCGCTGCCGTCACCGAGCGTGTCCTCGCGGCTTGCTACAAGGCTCTTAGCGACCACCACGTCTTGCTCGAGGGAACTTTGTTGAAGCCTAACATGGTTACACCTGGATCCGACAGTGCTAAGGTTGCGCCAGAGGTGATCGCTGAGCATACGGTTCGTGCTCTTCAGAGAACGGTCCCAGCGGCTGTTCCAGCTATTGTGTTCTTGTCTGGAGGACAGAGCGAGGAGGAGGCGACCAAGAACTTGAACGCGATGAACCAGTTGAAGACCAAGAAGCCGTGGTCGTTGTCTTTCTCGTTCGGACGTGCGTTGCAACAGAGCACTTTGAAGACATGGGGAGGTAAAGAGGAGAATGTCAAGGCCGCTCAAGAGGCCTTGTATGTGAGGTGCAAGGCTAACTCTGAAGCCACTCTTGGAACTTACAAAGGTGATGCTAAGCTTGGTGATGGAGCCGCAGAGAGCCTTCACGTCAAGGATTACAAGTACTGAGAATCCTCGTTCATGGTTTCTGTGACGTTATCATCACCCTCGATATATTTCCAAGGGTTTTTACTATGACATTTCGGCTTTTTTTCTACAGTTTCCTTTTGGATTTGTGTTTTTATTTTTGTTGGGTTGTTATGTTTAGAACTTGAGAGTTTGAAAAACGCCAAAATAAGAAAAAGCCTTTCGAGGTTATTTCTGTTGAACTTCTTCTCATACTCCTGTTTTTATTATGTAAGAACAGCTTTTGTTGTTCTGCTTATTAAAGACTAATCTATTGTCTCTGGTTCTGATTTCTGAATATTTGTGTCCAAAACGTCTGCGGTTTAGGTCCCTTTTAATTTTGTAATTTCAAAATCTCTTTATCAAGATTTAAAAGCGTTCTTGAGATTTGAATTTGTATACCCAATACATTAATTTATGGATCGGTGGCTACTCCTTTGGTAAGACTGTCTACATAATTAACAAATAAGTTTCAGAAACATTATCCAATGAAATCTGTAAGCTCATTTGTCGTTTATATGCATTTTCTGCGCCAAGTATTAGATTCAGATTTGATATCGTTTATTCTCAGATGTTTTGCCTGCCACTGCAAGTTCTTTTTTGTGGATGATGACTCCGAAATCCAAATTATTTTGGATAATTATTCGTAACTTTTATTCAGCCCTACAAAATTTAAATCCATTGGGCGGTTTTTGCTGAATGATGTTGTTATTATAAGATGGGCCTCAAAATGAGCCTATTGCTTGAATGGGGCGTGGTTGGGTTCTCCACCAAATTATAAAGAAAAAGCATTTCTATGCTTTCCAGATCATATAAACACTAAATAGGTCGTTAATATAACAATTGGTGTAGATTAGCTAGCCGTATGTTTCGTACTAAAGATCATTTGTTGTGATAATGTTCAAACCCCACTTTGTATTGCGTCTATTGTGAATCAAGTAAAAGACATCTACTTTGACAGGAAGTCAATCATTTCAATTTCAAACGCACATGGTCCTTGGCGAGCGGCTACTTTACCCAAAAAAGTGAAAAAAAGGTAAGGTGGTAGGGAAATAAATAAAAAAATAAAAAATAAAATAAAAAAATATTTAAAAAACAAGAAATAGATAATTCAAACTTACAAACCCTTAGTATTCCAGTAGCCTAAGCATTATCCCATTAACCTCCCCTAATTTGGTTAATCAAAAACATAAAACACCCCATCATACTTCTACAAATCAAATCCATTTAGAAAAAAAATAAAACACCCACAAACTAAAAAAAAAACCACACGAACTTCATGAAAAATAAAATAATAAATACATCAGAACGCTAAGATTAGTTCTTCACTGGTTGGTCTTTCTTCTCTCTGAGATAGTCTTCACTCGGTTTCTATGCTCTTACTAAGCTCTTCAAGCTTCTTCAACCTCAGCTTCTCGCTTTCTCCAACCAACTGCCCCATCTCCCCAGGGAGAAAATTTAGAGAAAAACAAACCAACACCGGTTAGTGTATGTTCAAAACAAATCTCGGTTTTGTTGTCCTAATAATTCTGTGAAAATTAGAACAGAGAACTCGAAACTAACCTCCATTAGCTTGGTGATCAGCTGAACTTTCTCACGGTTCTTCTCGTTGAATGTATCCAATGCTTCTTTGTATTCCCTTTCCTGTTTCATATCATCCACACAACACAACAAAACATGAGTTTCAGACTCTTTTTTTTCAATACCATAACAACCCAACCAAACCTATTGAGTTGACATTGAGTTTGGGTTTGGTAAAGACCAAACTTTTTAATACCAAACAAAGCTAGTTTACCGGGCGGTAACTGCTATTGAGAGATATGTTTTACCTTCTTCTGAACTGTTGCGCCTAATGGTTTGAGTTCTTTGTTGACGCTATCAATCTTCTTTCGCACCAAAGAAACTTCTTTCCTCATGGGATCTGCCATATTCTCAAGCTCCTGAAACCAAAAAAAAAATAACATAAACATTTTCACACAAAAGTCAAACTCTTGTCTGAAAAAAAACAGAGCTTGTGAAGAACCAAACAACAACAAAAAGGGATCTTTCACTTATCTGTCTGATCTAATCCCCCAAAAAACTTACAAAACCCAATCAAAGTTTGTTCTTTGTTCAATAAACAGAGTACATGCAGAGCAATTAGCTTGCTTAACCATTTCAGAATTAACAAGTTCACATCTTTGAAACTCTAAATCTTCTAAATCGACAGAACAAGAACAGACTTTCGAAACAAGAAACCAAAAGTGCATGAGTCTAATTTCAGACAAGATCTTGAAAGTTTCGAACTTTTAAAGACAAAAATAAAAACAAACCTCGCGGATGTTAGCGAGACGTCGGGTCTCCTCCTCAACCCGACCCAGCTGAGCCTTGACCCGTTCACGAACCTCCATTTTCCTCTTCTCAATCTCATCCTCTTTAGCCCTAAAAGCAGAGAGAGCAGAGCGAGCCATCTCCTCGTCTTCTCTCGACATCTGACTGCTAAAGCTCAAGCTCTTCATCTGCTGAGCAGGCTCTGTGGGCTGCATCTTCGGTTTCTCTTCCTCCTTGTGGTGGTCTCTGTTACCGTTACTGCTCTTCTTCTTCCTCAAGCCGCAGCAGGAACGCGAGCGGTGCAGTTCCTCTGTGGAATTACGGTGGGGTTCTTCTGGTAACCCTATTTTTACTGACTTGGGATTGAATCGAAGCAAAAGCTTCTTTTTTTTTTGGTGTTTTAATGGCGGATTGAGAGAGAGTTTTGTGTGTGGTTAAGGTCTCTCTTCTCTCACTGGTTCTCTGTCCTCTTCTTCTCTGTCTTTTATATTTTGTTTGCTTTCTCTGTTTATTTATTTAATTGTTGTTTTACGTATCCGTTAAGTTCGCAGCTCTCAAACAATACTTTAATTACGTGTCATTTTTTTCTCTGTTTTTTCAAATTTATTTGTTTTAAGAATATTCTTTGATCTAATCCTATGTAGTATTTTGGAAGTTTGGATACATCTAGATATTTGCGATTAAGTTATACAGCTACTGATACGGATTTTATAGTTCAAAAAATATATTTTTTCATTGTTTTATATTCCTTGAGAATCATTTGTAAAAGTAATTGTATGTCAAATATGATTTATAAAAAATATATATAATGATGTGTTATTTATCACTATAAACTTTCTCAGATACCTTATAAAACTAATATGAAATGAATAGTTTGATATATCTATATGTATATTATCATTTTTGCTTAAATTTAATTTGAAGTCAATTACAAAACGATGATTTTTTTTTCACTTTTTGAATTTGGTTAATTTTTAGTGTCCACTAAACAAATTATAAACATATGATAGCAAGGACATACAAATCTATATTTTCAGAATTTTCTTTAAGATCTCGAGATTAATTAAATAAATTAGTTACAAAATAAATATTTGTAAATTCATTTTACTTACGAACAGATAATTATGTAATTATTATATAGCTTAACAATTAAACAAAACAGTTTTTTTTTTAACAAAAACAAAACAGTTGTAGACGGAAAAAACAGTTATAACTGGAAATAGCAGTTATACAAATTAGGGATAACCCTTTTTATAATTATAAAATGTTTGAAATCTTTTTCTAGCTAATTGATTGGAACAGAAAAATATATTCAAATATATTTCTGGTCGAACTATTGATTTTGTTTTTAATATTAAAAGAGTTTTAAAAAAAGTCTATTGATTTTGTGTTATGGCCTTTGGATATTAATATGTTAACGGTCAGTTCGGGAATCATTTATTATTTTTGCTCATCTGTGTATCGTTTATTGTTAGTAAATGCAACGTTTATTTTATTGTAGTGTCCTATTTTATTTGGGGTACGCTTGCCACTTGGCATACTATGATTTAAATGAAATCATCTTTTGAAAAAGATGACGGCTGTAAAGCAAATGCAAAAGCCAAAGACAAAGCCAAAGTATGAAGATATTATTTATCAATACAATTCGTCTATAAAATTTTGCATATCGAGTGAAAAGAACAGAGAATGGATGCTATTGAACAATTCCGACGGTGGATCTGGTGACAGAGATTCATGAACAGAAGATTTTCTTGCCGATGCTGATGCGCGACCAACACGTCAACCAACCTTTCTTCTGATCACCATTACCGATCAATTTTGTTGTGAAATTTTGCGTATGAGTGAAAAAAAACTACGAAACTCTCACAAAGAGAAATCAATCGCGAATGACTGATTTGGTCAAAAGAAAGAAAGAAACAAATGGATCGAACGAGGGTTTGATTCTCGTCGCTCTGATATTTAAGCTCAATATCAACGACTAAGAAAAAGCTCGAAATGGAAAAATGATTTCTGTTATTAAATCTTTCTGTTACAATTTACATTATATAGTAACTGACTTCCGGTTTACATAATCCAAACTCAGTCATGTATACAAGGTCAAAGCCAAACGATATGCTAACTACCTTGAGATATAACAATCGATTCTAAATTTGAAAGAGTTAGTGAACTTGTATTAATAAGCCAAAGACTGAGCTATCTTAGTTTCCCTAGAGTTGTTAAGTTTTCTTTACTTCCTTTGTTTCAGAATTGATGATATTTAAGAAAACTTTTGATGTTTTAAAAGATGTTTTCCTATTTCAAAGTAATTTATACTTTTATCAAAAACTATGTAATGAGTGATGGGGATGATTGGTTGGGATGTATCAAGTGACTTTAGCTTTAATTTTTATCTACAATATGAAAGTTACCCATTATGTTTTATCTAATTTTTAAAGCCAAAGTCAAAAAAAATTAAAAATGGTTGTAAAACCCTTGTTTTCTAAAGCCTTATATTGTAAGCTGTAGGAAAATAAATATTGTTTTAGACATCTTTCCATTTTTATTATTGTTATCATTTAATTTCTTACAGCTACATTAACTACATTTACATCAAAAAATCCTACACAAAAAAAATTTACAGTAAAACTTTTACAGCTACATCCAAACCAACCACCCTCGATATGTAGTAGTATATTTTATAATTGGCTCAATAATTTTAATTTTTTTATATCAAAAGGTCATTTCATTAACAAGAAGTGTATGAGAAGTGAGACCGGAATAGAACAACCAACAAATAAAAATTCATGTGAAAATCTCTAGCAGTCATAGGTAAAAAGTAAGCAATAACGTTTTGTCTTCTGGAGATGTTGGAAAGCTTGAAATTGTTGAATCTCGTAGTAATGCCTCAATTTCCTTTAGCTCGGTCAAAATGTTGGTCACACTTTTGGTTCCCAATCATGGCTATTAAGTTCTTCCAATTTGTTCTAAAGTTTTGACATGTTGAATGAGAAAGCATGTTTTCCATTGCCCAAACAAGTGTTTTGAGCTTAGAGTGCAATGAGGACTTTCTTATGCTTTTATTTTTTGTACTCATTAGTTGGGTTTTTCCTGGCATGTCTTTCTAGACCCATCCATATCCGCTTAAATTTACCGTAAAAGTCCAAGAACCATCCACCAAACATATACTATGCAAGCATATGGCTTGTGAGTCAATAACATTTGGTTGATGGTTCACAATAGATGCATCTGCATTTGCCAAATACCAAGCATGGCAATCCCCTTCTGTGTATCTGATTAGTTCCAAAGGATCCCTATCAATTCCTCTAAATAATTTATCATTTCGGGTCTTTCAAAGATACCAGATTATCCATGGATATGGATTTCTGTTCATCGTTGGATCTTCAATACAACTTTTACTCCCGAATAGATAATTCATATTTGTGAAGACACTAGAGGTAAGGAAGATATTTGGACTGGACGGTGTAGCTGATAAAGCTCATGCTTGTAATGATGGTGGACACTCCAAGATAGCAAGATTAACAAACTCATCTGACTCCCCACACCTAGGGAAAATATTATCACATCGCATATGACAAAGCCTCAGGTTCCTTGTCACCACCACATGTAATGTTATCAACTGCTATATAAGATGAGATATTTTCTGTAGTGAATGAACTTTCCAAACAAATGCTTGGAGCTTGGTAATACTGGATTCAAATAGAAAACATATGCTTCTCTCTCTAGGATGTTTTGAGCAACCCAATATATTGGCTTAACAGTATACTGAGTAGCTATCTATGTGATATGTTCGGCTTATGGCCAAGCTCGTAATTAGAGTGATATCATCTAATGAAAAATATTTTCCAACATCTCCACATCCCATTCCTTTGTCAACATTGGTGAAGTCACTGACTATGATGTGCCATTGGAACTCTAAGTCTGGCTGGCCTAGCAGGTGTAGTAGGGATCCAAAGATCTTTTGACATTTTGACCTCGTAGCCTGAATGGATCTTATGTCTCATTCAAAACATTAATAAAGGCCTTGCAGCTGAGATGCCGTCCATACATATGAAGAGTTATCTTTTGAACTTAATCGCAATGGCGAGCTAAGCTGATAATATTTTCCACGCAAAACCCTTGATAATAGAGAGTCTGGATATTGTGTTAATCACCATAACTGTTTTGCTAACAGGGCCATGTTAAACTCGTGAATCATACGGAATCCGAGGTCACTGTCGTCTCTTGGTAAGCATAATTTCTTCCATTTAGCCCAGTGAAATCTTCTTTTGGCGGGTTTGAACTCCATCAGAAGTGTGCAATTGCACTAGCTAATTTTTCACATATATCCAAGGGTAGCAAAAAACTCTACATAACAGAGGTCGGAAGTGCCAGAGAAAGTGACTTGATGAGGATCTCCTTTCCGACCTTTGACAGCCATATGGATGACCATCCATTTACTATATGTTGAAGCGTATCCTTCAAGAATGCATAATTTTTAATTAATATTACTTTTTAGGTAAAAATAATTTGTTTTAACAATGGTGCACTAAAATATAACTTTTGTGTATTTTAGAACATAAGAAGTAATTAGAAAAAAAAAACTGAACCAAACCAAACCGACCCAACCGAACTCAAACCGACCAAACCAAACCAAAGTGTACGTTTAAACAATTTGGTCAAAGATTTTATCAACCCGAATGGTTCAGTTTGGTTTGGTTTAAAACCGAACCAAACCAAGCCTAAATAGCAGTGTTTCTTTAATTAGATTAACTAAATACATTAATAATATTAAACTTTAAAATAAATTAAGCATTTAACCTAATCATCTAAACAAAATTTTATACATTACACTTCTAAATTAATATATAATAGATACACAACTAAAAATAAAGTAAAAAAAATATGAATCTCATACATTAACATGAAAATAAAAAAATTACCTATGATATTTATATTATGTTTGAAAATAATAACGCAAATTTTTGGATTACATCTTCTATATTGTTTGTCTTAACGTTTAAATATGAGGAAAAAAATCATTTAGTGTCAAATAATGATTTATTATATGTTTTATAAATTAAATTTTGTAACCAAACTAGAATAAAACTAAAAAAAAAAATCAAATCTATTGAACTGAATAAACACAAACAAAATCAAAAGTAAATCGAACCGAACACAATTAAAGCCAAATCAAACACAAACCAAACTAATTTCGATTGACTTTGGTTAAAGTTTTTTAGATCCAAATAAATCAAGCCGAACCGAACCCAAAATTGAACCCAAATTTAATCTGAAATGCCCACCCCAAGGAGTAATAGTTGAGCAAAAATATATAACGGAGTGGTTTTTGTCTTAGATAGTTAGATGTTAAAATGGAGTAAACACCCAAAAAAATCAAAGAATAGAAAACCATTTTACTACGGCCCGGCGAGGTCCATTGGACACGAATATGGAGTAATTAAAAGGTGCTTGCGGGGATACAACTGTGATGTAAAGCCCACAACATAATTGGTGAATTGGTCTCACATCATATAACGGGACCCACTGTCTGAGAAGTTTCCGACGGAAACTAAACCTCCTCCAAAGATGATTTCGTTGTACGGCTCGGTTAGCTTGATTTTTCAAATCTGCGTGATTTGAGGAATCGAGTGGAGGTGGATGAGTTTGGACCGGGCCCTCTTTTGATCTTCATTTGGTCTTGAATATTGGCATGTAACCCAACTCTTCTTTTTTTTTTTTAAGAAACACATAACCCAACCTTTCCTCCACTAAAATTCTCGCTCTCTTATACTCCATCCGTTTCGTTTCGTTAAGTTAGATTTCTTGTTTCACAACAATAGACTTTTTATTGAATTACTATTAGTTAAAAATTATTGAGTATTGAAAATTAGAAAAAACGATACATTTATTATAGTGATTTAATGTGTGTTTTTAATATATGTAAAAACATTAAAAAATTTATTTTATGAAACGGAAAGAGTTTATTTCTAGAATTTGTCAGTATCCACCTATATATTTCTGAATTATATTTTCCGGTTTACTCAAATAAATATGAAGCACTAACATATAAGAATGTAGTCTAGCAATTTCAGTAGTTAATGGAGTTTTCGAATAAAATTATTATATAATGTGTTTGTTTGAAGCAAGCTTTCACACTTTGCTTCAAATTTCATTACTTTTACAGACTTTGCTCTTAGACTTTTTTGTCAAGACATAAGAAGTGCCGAGGGGTGCTAGACGTGACATAACAGATTAACAAAAACTAGACCTTCTTAATAATGTTCCAAGATCTATATTTTATCAAAGACATGTTTATATTACACACATTGAAAGTTTATGATATGAAAATTATATCAACAGTTTATAATTAGATGATATAAATTACCGAGGTTTTTAGCCAGTCACGCGTCACACCTATAATTTTAATTAGGTTTTATGATATTTTTCTTGAGAAATAACCTAAACGTAACTGATTTAGGGTATTTTCAGAATATTGCATATAAATGCCGTCGAAACTGGTGGAAACGAATGAAAAAAGGAAAGACACTTAGGGAGCTCTCTCATCAGTGTCTTAGCTGGCTCACTCCTATATGAAACATCGTTATCGTCCTTTGCTCATATTTATTACTTTTCTTTCCTCAAAACAACAAATGAAAACTATTGTGGCACCACCAAATAAAGTTACTTTGAAATTAATGTGTTCTTGTATTTATTCATCTAAGTGAAGATATAAATGAATGTTTCTTACTTCATCTTAATAAATGTTTTCAAGTTTACTTGGCCTTTTCTGGTAATATATTTGTTTCCCTATTATTGATACTAGAGATTTTTTCCGCGCTTCGCGCGGATTGTGTCTTATAAATTTATATTATATATAATATTATTTGTCGGTTTTTTTTCTTTTATATTAATTTCTTGTTTTTCCAATGTTAGTTTTTCTTAATTTAAATTTATATGTTTATAATTTTTTATTTTTCTTGTTGTAATTATATCTTTTATTGATGGTTTTTTGTATGTGACGTAAACTTTTTGAAATTTTAAAATAATGTTATATATAGTACAATTAACACATTAAAGAAGAGAACATATTCAAGCAATTTTACACTGGTTTTATATGCATAATTTTAAACATTATATATGTATATATTATAAGTTTGAAACATATAAATGCTTTCTAAAGCTAAATACTTGTTCAGAGTTTACATAACTTATCGAAAGTTTTATCTCTTTTTAAATTCAAATCACAGAAAAAAAATATCAAAAAATCAGTATAGATGGGTCTTTTGAGCTTTTAAATCAACACTGAAAAAATTACATGAATGAGATAACAACAGTTTTATAAACAACTGGATAAAATTTGACTGAGCCAAAGATTTTAACACAATATGTTCTTTCTTCTTCAAATTGCGAAGAGCCTATAGACACAAGAAAAAAAATCATAATTTTTGTTTTCACTTATATAACATTTTTTCTCCTTTACACACGGAGTTTATTACACTGCTATAAGCAATGGAGAACTCTATTCATATAAAATTCACATCTATGAATTTTGACAAAGAAGAATTTTAGCCATCTTTAGTTTCGGAATAGACCAACTTCAGTCATATACACTATATTTTCTCTATGATTCATATCTTACAATTTTAATATATGTGCAGATTTTCATGTGAAAAAGCACGCACGCCATTTGTCATTTAACCTATTACTCTTTCCAAAGTAAACATTATAATCCTCGTTTGGTTAGCTCCACAAACTAATCTCTTTGGATCAGTTTACTAAAAAATATGGATACTAATGTCAGAAAAGAATATAAACACTATCAACAACAAATATTGACACAAGACTATTTGGTTCAAGGAACATATTCCACGTAATGCGTTTATATCATGGATGGCTTTGCAGAGAAGACTGCCAACCAAGGATCGCTTGAGGCGTTGGAGGTTAATGTCTCAGGAACGTGCGTCCTTTGTAATCTGGAAATAGAGGCTCACTATCATCTCTTCTTTGAGTGCTCTTTCTCTCGCTTGATATGTGAGCCTTTTGCTGCTGAAGTTTGGATTTTTCCTCCGGCTGATCTACACTATGTTACAGCCTGGATCAATCAACCTCGCGTCAACGCAGATGCACATGCTATTTCAGTCATCAAGCTCTATTTTCAGTCAGCCATCTACCTGCTGTGGAAAGAGCGTAATGCTCGTGTGTTCACACCTGTCTCTTCACTTTCATCAGTCATCCTTGCCTCTCTCGACCGTATGATGCGTGACCGTCTCCTCTCTTACCCGGCAAGTTCTTCTTTCTCCTCTTCTCTACTTCTTTTTTATATTTCTTGTATAAGATCTCTTTAAGGCTTTTATTACCTTGAGTTGTTGGTGGTTGTTTTTGTTTCCTTACTGTAATAAGTTGTTTAAAAACAACAATGTAACCTTTCAGAAAATGATAATCTTAGTATCTTACAAAAAAAAAACAAATATTGATTTATTTATGTGAATATATATTTTATTTTAAATCATTTTAGTGGACGAAGAAAACATCATAATTCGTACAATCAATTTTCTTAGATTCATCTCATCATACTCACCATTTTACCATTTTAATTACATAATTTTACATGAGATTTTTCACCCTCCCCGGTTATTTTCTCTTTATTTATAACTACAATATAAAGTTATAACTATATATATATATATTATAAATTAATATTTTATTTACCTTTGAAATCTAATGATTAAAAATAGAACATAATTCAATATAAATATATGATTCTATTAATAAATTAGCAGTTACAAATTTGAAATTTCTAGAAATATCAAAAGTCATATATTAGTTAATTATCTTTCAAATGACATCTATTTCTAATATTTTATTGATGAGAATATTTTGGCTGAGGTGGATAGTCTCAAAAGCCTTGAATTTAGTCCCTTTTATATAGTAGGATTTAGATATACTAGCGAATCTTGTTTCATTTCTTCTAGTAATCATAAAGTTTACAAATCTCTCCAGATTCATAAATAACCATTGATAATACATTTTCAAGGCATAAATATTTTTTACTATACAAACAGAAATTGGAACCATGACTCGGCCATGACATGAGACAGTCCAAGTAGAAAGAACCGACAAAATATTTAGTTTAATCGTATAATTATATGAAATGTTAATTAGAGAAACTTTAAAATGAAGTATAGGTTCCAAAAAACCAAAAAACTTTCAAATGCACAGACGTTATATACTATATTAGTGAATATTGAATAATAATGCAACAGATGATAAAGTAATGACGGTTACAAATTAGAATGGACTAAATAGTTTATTAGCGAAAAAACAAACATACATGTAATTTAGTGGTTTCTGTCATTACTCAAATTCAAATCTACATATTGGATGAAAAATAAACATATGTAGACCAGTTGAAATGCTAAAATAGTGTTGTGGTAAACATACTAACCTAATTATATATTAAGCGGTTTAATGTAAATAGGAAATTATAGTTTTTTTTACAACAAATAGGAAACCATAGTTAGTCACCTCACATCTGATCAAAATATATTGCAGTTCTCTCCAGGTGCAGTATACTTATGTCATAAACTGCACATTAGCTCACTGTGGAGTTAGCTGTTAGTCAAATCCAAAGTCATAATGCACAGAATCTAATATTCCCTCCGTTTTTTATTATAAGTCGTTTTAGAGAAACTTTTTTGTTCCAAATTATATGTCGTTTTCGGTTTTCTATGTAAAATTTATTAATAATTAATGTTGTATGACCAATGGTAATATATCTTATATTTTTCTATTGATTGAATTGTGGTTAGGTAAATAGTTAATGATGTTTTTGTTTAGAAAATATAAAAAATTAATGGTTTTCTTAATCTACGTGTATAACTGTAAAACGACTTATATTAAAAAACGAAGGGAGTACATTTGTAACACAATTGCTGAAACAAATGACACATTGATTGAATCTTTAATTTTACAATATCTTAATAATATAGGCTTCTCTTTTATCTTTAAGTTACTATACTACTTATGAAATATTTAAATGAGATTATAAAAGGAAGTGATATTTCCAAGGCAGTGAGACATAAACACTGCAGGTTTATCTCTTCATTTGCATCTTGCAGTGCTTGGTTTTCTGACTTACATAATTTTATAATCAGATAAAGATACCGTTATAAAATCAAGTATTATATAAAAACCAAAATTTGATTAAAAAAACCAAACTTTTTACTTTTAAATTTTGTTTTCCCTCAACTGTCTTGTCTCATACCCTAATAAAAAAAAATTTCTTCTTTCTCTAGCAACTGCCTACAAAGAACAAAGAGAAGAAAAAACTTTTTGGGGTCACAAGCCAAGCACATAAGACTTTTGTTGTGGTTGTCTTTGCTTATTAAGCCAGGCTCTCCAAGACACAAAGAAGTGGAAAAAACTATCCCAAAAGCAACCAACACATTTCTCTCTCTCTCTTTCTCTGTCTCTCTCTTCCATGGACTTGCAACTGAAGCAATGGAGAAGTCAGCAGCAGAATGAGTCAGAAGAACAAAGCTCTGCAACTAAGATATCAAACTTTTTCTTAGATCAGATTCGATCCCAAACTGCAAGTTCTGCTGCTGCTGCTCTACCTCTCTTTGTCCCTGAACCCACCTCATCTACCTCAGTCTCATGTTTCTCTCCTAACACGTCCTCTTCCAGGTTTCTCAGTAAGTGGTTCCTTCTTTTCAAAAGGGCAAAAGACTATTTCACTCAAATGTTGAAGTTATTGCTCATTCGTTTATCCGGGTTTTGTGACTTTTGTCTATCTTTTTAGAGATGGGAAACTTCTTTAGCTTGGCACAGTGGCAAGAACTTGAGCTACAAGCACTGATCTACAGATACATGTTGGCTGGTGCTTCTGTTCCTCAAGAGCTTCTCTTACCCATCAAGAAAAGTCTATTCCAATCTCCTTTGAACTTCCTTCACCATCCTCAGCAACAGAACTTCCCTCATCACCAACCTTGTGAGTCTCTCTCCCTCTTGTTTATGCTTCCTTGGAAAATATCTATGTAGAACATCTATGAGAAACAGAGAACAAGACAAGTTGGGTTTATTAAACATTCATTGTTTTGAGTTAGATTTTTTTTTTTGGTTTATAGTAAGTTAGAAGCAAACATGGTACTAATGAATACACACTAATATAAAAACAGGGTATTGGGGAAGAGGAGCAATGGATCCTGAGCCAGGGAGGTGCAAGAGAACAGACGGGAAGAAATGGAGATGTTCTAGAGATGTAGTAGGCGGTCACAAGTATTGCGACCGCCACATCCACCGTGGTCGAAACCGTTCAAGAAAGCCTGTGGAAACCGCCAAACCCGCCACCACAACCGCCGCATCTTCCTTTGTCTTAGGCGAGGATCTTGGTCATGGACCAAACAATATCTTCTTCTCATCTGACTCTTCACATTCTTCAACTAAACATCTCCACCTTACTAGTCATCAAAGGTACACAAAAAAACTCTGATTAATTGAAGTCATTATAAGCTTTGGTGGAGAATCTTGAGATTTAAGACAAGTGTTTTGTTTTTAATAATAACAAAAGACTAATTACAAAAGAAAGCCCTACATGACAGTAGATAAATATGTTGAAATTATTAAAACTCCCTGTTGTTTGGGATTTGAGAATAGTTATTGCACTGTGAAGTGATGCTGTGAGGAAGGGGTAATGTTGGCAATTGGGTGACAGAGAGACTTATCATCATTTTGTGAAAAAAATAAAAACATTATTTTTTTCCTTCTTTTGTTGAGAGAGACAATGATAACCACTTGGATTTGATAGAATCTATTTTTTTTTTTTACTAGTTGGGTGAGGCTTTTAAATCAGAGGAGTAGAGAGAGAGAGAGAGAGAGAGAGAGAAAGAGAGAGAGAGAGAGAGAGAGAGAGAGAGAGAGAGGAGAGAGAGAGAGAGAGAGAGAGAGAGAGAGAAGAGAGAGAGAGAGAGAGAGAGAGAGAGAGGAGAGAGAGAGAGAGAGAGAGAGAGAGAGAGAGAGAGAGAGAGAGAGAGAGAGAGAGAGAGAGAGAGGAGAGAGAGAGAGAGAGAGAGAGAGAGAGAGAGAGAGAGAGAGAGAAGAGAGAGAGAGAGAGAGAGAGAGAGAGAGAGAGAGAGGAGAGAGAGAGAGAGAGAGAGAGAGAGAGAGAGAGAGAGAGAGAGAGAGAGAGAGAGAGAGAGAGAGGAGAGAGAGAGAGAGAGAGAGAGAGAGAGAGAAGAGAGAGAGAGAGAGAGGGAGAGAGATGTATACTAGATAATGACATTGGTAGGACCTCACTGAAAGCTGACCAAACCTGCATAGAAGAAAAACAAAAGCTTATTCTGCAATCACTTCCCCTAAGACCACATTTCATAAAGAAGAAAAAACAACTTAAGTTATTGATTTATTTATCTAGCTCTATCCCGTTTGATAGTGGAAAATCATGTGCCATTAGTAGGACATGTTTATTGACTTAATCATACTTTATACTCTACTTAAATGGATCAAAAAGTTTTGAATCTTTTTTTTCTTTAACAATGTTCATGTCTTGTTCTAATTATAAAAGATGTGCGTTTTGTCTCTCGCAGTTGTTCTTCAGGGATGAAACAAGAAAGTAACAAAAAGAGGCCATATGAAGCTCACAGTGGACTCAGATCAGATGATGGTAACACCCTGAGGCCTTTCTTTGACGACTGGCCACGATCATCTGATTCTACCTCAAGTCCAATGAGCTCATCCAATTGTCATCTGTCCATCTCCATGCCCGGTAACACTTCATCAGACGTCTCTCTAAAACTTTCCACAGGCGATAAAGTAGAAGAAGCCAACAACAATGAGAGGGAGCAGCAACAAAACATGAATTGGTGGAGCAGTGGAGGGAATCACCACAACATGGGTGGACCATTGGCTGAAGCCTTGAGGTCAGCCTCTTCAACGTCAAGTGTTCTTCATCAGATGGGAATCTCAGCTCAAGTCTTTCATTGAAGAAAATGTTACAAAGCCCAAATCAAGTCCTCTTCTAAGCTTTTCTTTGAGACTGCAACTTTCTGCAGATGTCTTTCTCTGTGTTTCAGTGATGTTGTGAGTCCCTCTGCAGAAATATTTGTAATAATGTTTGGGACATGTGTAAGCAATGGAACTTTATTTTTTATAATCAAGACAAATATGATCCTCTTCAAGTCCACTCTATGAGATATCCTTAATGCATTCAAAGCTGCTTATCAGTCTTTTAAGTTTTGAGTTACAATGTGAATGATCCAGTAACAGTCATTGAAGCTTATTATGTTACTCTTCACTAACAGAATTAGGCATCAGGGTATAAACAGTTAAACGAAAACCGAACCGATAACTAACTGAAAACCGAAATATATGCGTGGTTTTCATATTTTTGAAATTGAAAACCAAAATCGAACCAAAAACCGAATTCATACCTAAATATGTAGAATACAGTTTTGCCTAAAACATCAATTCTTATGAGTTTTAAATTTACCAAATATTTTTTTAAAATACTAATTATAAACTGAGTTATCCAAAAAAAATGAATGATCCAAATATTTTTTAATCCAAAATATTTAGGATTATCAGAAAGAACCGAATGTATGTAGTAAATGTAGTAATTTTGACTAGAGAAAACCGGTATAATCTAAACCGAAACAATTTCCAAAAAACACTTAAACCACTCCGAACCAGCTGAAACGAACCGGAATAAACCTTGTCTGGTCCATCCCCATAAACCCTTCCATAATCTCGCTAGGTTTCGTGCTGAAAGTTTCATTTGTCTAATTGAAGGTTTTGTTTTTGGTACAAACAATCCTCAAAGTTCGTTCAGCTGCTTCGGACGTTTGATTTGAGCTGTTTGTCCAGATAATGAAGTATGTGAAGCCATTGAGGTTACTAGGTGATGCGTTGAAGACAACAAAAGTGTCAGTCCCTGGTCGGTTCCTAGGGTTAGATGTTGGTGATAAGTATGTCGGTGTATCTATTTCAGATCCTTCTAACATGATTGCTTCTCCATTGAGGTACATTTTACTTTTTTTGTAAGTAATAGTCAAATGGTTCAATCAGATATTAGTTGAAATGCTTACTTCTCTCTTGTAGTGTTCTGCTCAGGAAGAAAACAAACATTGACTTGATGGCTACTGATTTCCAGAATCTGGTTGGTTCCTAATCTTGTGTTTTAGCTGTAGCTAGATTGTAAGTAGATGCTAAACAAGCATACAGTTTCTAGCTCCTGTTAAGAAGTGTTGAAACCCACCATTTATAAGCTGTTTTTAGTTTCTCTGTGAAACTTTACTATTAAGTTATATGATCCAACACTAGTTTCTTGACATTATTGTATATAATCTACCAACATTCAACAAGTAGACTTATGAATTCTGTTCGGGTACTGCCCTTTTACTCGTTGCAGGTCAAAGCATTTTCTGTGTCGGGCTTAGTGGTTGGTTATCCATTTGGCAAACTGAACAATGTTGAAGACGTAAGTTTTTTTTCCCCTCACTGAAGTGCTAAGTATGTGTCCTCTTGACTAGCACTTATAACTAGAAAGTGGAGTTTTCAACTTGGAACAGGTTGTCACTGTGAATCTTTTCATTGAGGAACTTCGTAAAACCGAGAAACTCAGGGATTTGAAGTACACTTACTGGGACGAGCGGTTATCATCAAAGGTATATATAGTTTATTCCGGCTTAGAAATCTTGCAAGCTATAGCATTCATAAGTGTTAGCATATAACCACTTTTAAGATCTCATGTAATACTTTTCCACAGACTGTTGAACTGATGTTGAAGCCCTTGAAACTGCATCCGGTTCAAGAGAAGACAATGTTGGATAAGTTTGCTGCTGTAGTTATACTTCAGGTACGGTCACTCATTTCTGCATTGGTTAGAGACTCTATTCCCCTCCTTTCTTGCTTGGAAACCTCTTTTTATGTTTTGATTGTTACTTGCAGGAATACTTAGATTACGCAAACAGGTATGTGAACAATGAGCCAGCAGAGTAAAAGGGAAACGGGTTATGACAAATTTGGTTTGATTGTTAACAACCTCCAATTCTCTATAAGAGCTAGTTTTAGATATATGAATATTTTGATGTTTGTTTGCTTGTGACATTATCTATTGTGTACAAAGATATCTTCCATTTAAGCAAAACATTATTATCCTTAAGCATTAGAAAAATCATTCTTTAATCGTGCATCATGTTACATCTTAGCTCACTTTTAATTGAAATGACCTGAATAGTCTTATACAAATTTTAAAGGTAAGATCCATGTGGAATTTTTCCTCTCCTCATTGCAAAGTTCCAACAGTCTTGTTGATTTCCTCCAGTTTCTTCATCCTTAATCTTTCGCTTTCAGCCAGTAGCTGCCAAACAAAAGTCACTAACACACTTTAGATCTGCTCTAGGAATCTTCTACAAAGCTTTTATAGTCTTTCAATATAGTTTAGAGACCCATATTACCTCCATTAACATGGAAACAAGGTGAGTTTTCTCTTTGTTCTTTTCGTTGAAAGCTTCCAATGTCTCTTTGTATTCCTTCTCCTGGTCCATATCATTCTCTTCTGTTAAGCAGAACTACAAAGTTCACAAAACATTTTAAAAACATATTCTGAAAGAACCTTCTTCTGACAGCTTTGAGCCAAAGATTTGATATCTCGATTCGCCATGTCAATTTTCTTCCTCACCATTCCAACTTCTTTTCTCATAGGATCTCCCATAATCTCCAGCTCCTGTTTTTAGTTACAACATTATCTACCTTTATGTATGTTTTAAATCCAACCAACCATGTCTAAACCAAAAAAGGCTTTGATGTACTTACTTCCAATGTTTGAGTCAAACATCTTGTAGCTTCCTCAGCAAAACCAAGCCTCTGTTGAACTTTTTCCTTAACAGTCATCTTCTTCCTCTCTATCTCTTCTTCTCTTGCTTGAAACCTAGACACCGTCACTTTCCACATCTCTTCTTCTTCGTTCTCCTCCACTGGAAGCTTACCGTTGGTGTTGCCTGCAGAACCTGCAGCAGGAGCAGCTCCTAAGCTCTTGCTACTCATTCTTGTCTTTCTTTCTTTGTTATTACAACAAGTCTCTCATATGTCTTTCCCAACATCTATTTATGGTACTTCAAAAGTGTCTTTTGCTTTTGCTTCAATTCAATCTTCTGAAACGTAATTGCTTTGCTTTTACACCATTCCAAAATCAAACCAAGCAATCCCGCCAAAAGTAAAAGTTATAAAATCAATTTCAGTGGAGCCCAATCTGATGATCAAAGATGAGCTTTTCTTCAACAGTGATGCAATCTTTGTTGAGTAGGAAATAACTTTAATTTATACATACTACTAGACTCTTGAGAACTTAAAAAGGATTTTATATGATACATTACAACAACGTTTACATCTGAATGCTTCTACCAGAAAATTTTCTTGTCTTTTTTTAATGACCCTTACTTAGCTTAGAACAACTCAAACTCAAGATGATCACCTATGGCTTTACATTCAAGATACCTATCATCATTGCCTCCAGGTGAACCTGGTCCACCACCAAACTCATACAAATCAGGCAGCTCAGGCGGTATTGCGCACCGGATAAGAGCCCAGTTCAACCCTTCAAAGAAAGGATGTCTCTTGATCTCTGCTGATCCTTTCTCTGATCCGAACCGGTTCTCTGGTTCCTTAACCAGAAGCCCTCTTATCAAATCCTTCGCCTGGAAGCTCACCAGCGGGCTATCTGGAAACTTGAGGTTCTGTAACACAACATTGGCCAAAGTCTCGTCGTTGTTGTGACCTTTGAAAGGTGTTTTCCCATACAAAAGCTCGTAGAGGAGAACCCCGAAAGTCCACCAGTCAACCGCAGCGCCGTGTCCTTCTCCTCTGATGATCTCCGGAGCTAAGTACTCGTGCGTTCCCACAAAGGAGTTGGATCTCGCTTCTGTTGGTTCAGCCACGAGCTGAGGCAATGATCTCTTCAAGCGTTGTTGGATCCTCGAAAGATGATCAGCTCTTTGCGGTTTTCCACCTTGTTGTTGGTTTGAGGAGAGCCTTGGGCTGAAACAAGAAACCTGGCAAGATGGCTCGGTGATGCAGAATGGTTGTATGCAGCTGGAGGTATGGTATGGACCTGATACTCTCGCAGGATCGTTCCCTGGAGGAGAAGTTGACCTCAGAAGAGTAGGATTCACTGCACAACGGAGCGAGAGGTCGAAGTCTGTAAGCATAATGTGTCCATCTTCACGGACTAGAATGTTTTCAGGCTTCAGATCACGGTATATAACACCAAGCATGTGCAAATACTCCAAAGCAAGTAGAATCTCCGCAACATAGAACCTGAAAACCAAATTCAAATCATCAGTTTTTAAGTAAGATCTAGATGGCGCGAGTGAAGAAGACAATCTTTTACCTTGCTGCAGGTTCAGGGAAACATCTGCCTAGCTGTTTCTGTCTAAGCACATGAAGATCTCCTCCAGGGCAATACTCCATGACTAAGCAAGACAAGTTATCTGAAGTAAACTGTGCGTATAGTGTAGGAAGGAAAGGATGGTCCAACATTTTGAGTATATCACGTTCAGCTTGTGCCCTTGGACTCTTTTTCCTTCTTGCTAAGAACTCGTTGTCCATGACCTTTATGGCAAACAAGCAGTTTGTACCAATCAGCTCGGCGAGATAGACTGTTCCTATGTCTCCGCAACCTAGTTTCTTGAGAAGGTTGAAGCGTTGTAACCCCAAAGAGCCGTATTGCAACTTGACGTGCTTGATCGCTTCCCATCTCACATCCATCGACATGTGAGGCTTGTTCCCACAGCTAAACCTGCTTATATTGCTCCCTTCACTCATGCTTGTGCTCCTGCTGTAATCTCCAAGACTATCTTTTGAGCTCAAGGAGAATTCGAATTTCTCACTTGAAGTTGGATTATTCTCTGCTTCCTTCTCATCTCTTGCGCTGTTACCACTGTTGTTACTCGAGGTAACAGCTGGTTTCGTGACGACAATCTCAGCTTCAGAGCTCTCACTAACATTACAAGAACCAGAGAAGTTCTCATCTGCTACTTGATGAGCTTCTTTACCAACATGATTTGAAATAGAGCTCAAACTGTCTGAGCATAACTGAGGATCATGACTAGTGGTATAAGAGGGAGGTGGGTTATCTATGCTGGTGCTCTTCAACGAAGAGTGACATCTTTGGCAGATGAGTTTCTTTGAACTAGAATCTAAGGAACTCTCGGTTTCTTCATCCTTCTTCGTTGTGTTAGTAACAGAAACGATCCCAATCTTTATCTTCTTCTTTACCAAAATCTTCTTCTTTGGCTGCTGCTTGGGACGTGGAATCATTCTTGTTACCTTGCGTACAGTTTTGCTCTTCTCTGTTACTGAGCTAGCTGCATACTCCAGAGCGGAAGAGAGAGTTTTCTCTTCAAGCTCCGTTGCATTATCTATCTTACTAGAATATGAAGGCAGTGAAGTAACATGTTTGTCTACTTCTTTCACATCATCGTCAAGAGAGGTAACGTTTTCATCTAACTCTATCTCAGAATCTCCACTGTCAGAACTCAGACAAGACTTGTTGGGTTTATGCAACGGTTTAATCTCCTGCATTTGAGTTCCCAATCTTTGTAATCCCAAACTAGTTCCAGCTTGAGATAGCTCAGAAATGGGGTTAAAAGGCTCTTCAAACCGCGGAGGTACACTCCTTGAAGAACTTGGTTTATCTTGTTCCGGCATTAAAGGCATCTCAACCAAGCTTGCTTTACCCTTGGACCTTCTACTAGATTCATTAGAAACTTGGATATACAAACTCTTGATCCTGTCTGCTTCCGAGACCCTCGGAGACGCAGCTGCTGATTTGGACAACCGTTTCTGAGCAGCCATCTCAGAGGCCTTGGAAATGCAACGGTCCCTCAGAGCCTGCTTCAAAGAGACTGAATCAGAGAGACCGAAAACTCTAGGGGACTGAGGCGTTCCCGGTTTCTTCATGGCGATTCTATTTGAAGGGCTTGTGGTCCTGCTTGGACCTGCACTCGCGCTTGTTGCAATGTTATGGAAAGAAGAGCTCAGTAGCCTGGTTGATGGCCTCACAGGTATAGATTGAAAAAGCTTATCAATGTCACACTCTCGCTGCTTCCACTCCAAATCTTTGCTTGATGATCCCAAAACCGATTTACCATAATGTTTTGCTAATCTGACTTCGTCCTTCTCTTCCACAATCTCACATGAACCCATTGCAACAGGTTTTTGCACAGAATCTAAACTTCTGAGGAATCAAAGTTACACATTGTCATTCATCTTCTTCTGTGCTATGTTTCTAAACTTGTGCAACAATCAGAGCCACCTGAAAAAAAAAAAGAACAAGTCAAGGGAAAAGAAAAACTTGTAAAGAACAGAACAGTCACAATGAAAGTGAGTAACTTAAATGTGTGTAGACTGATAAGAAATAAGAAAAAAGAAGTAAACTTTAAAGAAAGGAAGTGGAGAAACTAAAAGATGAAAGCAAACAGATCTACAAAAGGGCTGTAAATGAATTGGTTAGGTCACAATCATGAAACCCTACACAACATTAGATTTTAAAGAAAACATTTTTTTATAAAAAAAAAAAGGCAGAGTCTTTGGAAAGTAAAGATTAGTTGAGTAATGGGAACAGAAACAATTATTTACACCAAAAATTCAAACCGCGTTAGAAGAAGAATGGTTGAACTAAGTCTCAGATCTCATGAACTGAATATATTAGGAAACAAAGACTATAGTAGCTGAAGCAAGGAGTGATGAATCGATTTAATCCAAATTAAATACAATAAATTAAAAAGAAAGATTCCACAAGCAAATCTCAAATGTGAAACAAAGCTAATCCCAGAAAATTAAAACAAATTAATTACAAACGGAAACTGGACAAAGGGCCAGTGAGAGAAGAACACCACATAGAGAAAATGAAAGGTCAGAACCCACCAGAGAAACCTCCTGATTACGGTCCCCAAATCTCATGATAAAGCAATAAAAGAGAGTTACAGAAGAAGATAAAGTGCAAATGAAGAATAATGGTTTAGAAAAAAAAATCTAAAAGAAGAGGGCTTACCCAGAAAGGAGGTAAGGCTCATAAGAAACTTCAAAAATCGAGGGAAGTGTGAAGCTCAGATAAACCCTAAATGGCTTTAAGCTTCAGGAAGAAGATCCAGAGAGAAGGATTTAAAAGTTTTTTTTTTTTTTTTTATTTATGGGGCTTGGTGTAATTTTTTTGTTTTCGGTGAATAGTGTTAAAGAGATGATCAAGTTGAAAAAAAAAACATGGTGGGCCCCATAGCATATATTTGCGAGTCTTTCATTTTATATGCGTCAGAAAATAATACTCCATTGCATTCTTCAAGAGATATTTTACACTATTAACATCAGAATCTATATTCAAAATTTTACCTGGATTTTCAAAACAATTAAACAACCAATTTGAATCAACATACAGTGTATATAGAAATAGATTGTATTTATGCACTTGTCTAGCCATTAAATCTTATACTTATATAGTCATGTCATAGAACAGTTACAGTTATATAATTCACTGAAGAATTTTTTTGGATGATTCAATAATTTACTTCCATAATCATGACACATTTGACCAGAGTCAAAATGCCAAAAAGATTATCCCATCATATTCTCAAATAGTGACTAGCAATGAATTTTATTACCCACGCTAACACCACCCTGAGTGACCTCCCAAAGTTGTGTATAAAATAGATGCGAATATAAAAAACTGTAGAGCTATATTGTCAGAACAAGACAGGTACCCCAATGCGCAGATAATTTTCATAATGCTTTAAGACAACATTTACGATTTCTCTCCGAATGGTTAGCTACGGTTTGAGCGGTGCGGGACAAGCGGTTTGAACGGTGTGAAACAAGCGGTTCAACTGCAGTGCGGTTTTAACAGTTATAAAAACATATAGATATATAGTATATGTAGAGATTTTTGTTACTGTTAACTGCGGTGCAGACGAGACGGTTGTGAATATACTATCGATTTAGAAAAGCACTGTTTTTGTTTGCCTTTCAAATTCATAATACGACTTCAAACGGTAGGCTATAACAGTACTGAACAATTAAGAATGACGCCTGTTACCAAATAGGGAAACACTGATGACTTAACGAAAGATAATGCTCTAATTTAAGCAGACAGACAAAATTAATATCAGCATAATGTGAGATTAAAAAAAGAAGAATTATGTCTCGGTAAGACATTGAGTCATTTAAACTCCTCCACCGTGTTTTGCCCAAAAAAAGGTTGCGTCTTTTTATTTGTTTTCAGTTTATGAGTTCCCTTGTTAAAACTACGATCGAGATGAATATAACACTTTAACTTTGCATCTAGCAAAAAGCCTAAATCATAGTTGGAACGTGGAGTTTGCAAATAATAGACTTCATAGGCCCTTGAGAACCATTGAGCCTAGGATTCCGCTTTCTGCGCCTTTAATCTCTCCCACCTTGCTTTTCTAATCCCAAAATTATATTTTAAACATTAACTAACATGAATTAGATTTCTTGCTTATGGAAATATATTATGAGTTGACAAAAAAATAGTCAAGAAAAACTATTTGACGCAGCGGAACCAAATTGTATATTTTGGAAGGAATATATTCAAATCTGCCATCCTTAATCTCGCATAGCTGCAACACCCTAATGTGCTGGGATCAAGCCAATATGAAAGATAAATCGAATACTAGAACTTATATAATTAATCAGTAACAACAAAAAAAGAACTTATATAATTAACTGTATGCTAAACTAATTAACTTCTAAATGGAAACGTGGTAAAGAATTGAAGGTAGATACTATGTTAACTCACACGTAGGGGTGTCAATTCGGGCTGGTCCGGTCCAGCCCAAACCCGTTAAGTCCGTAAATATTAGAGTGCGGTCCGGTCCAGCCTGAAAATATTTTGGGCTGAAAATTTAAAGTCCGGTCCGGCTCTTATAGGGCTATAGGGCTTTTCAGGTTTTTTTGGACTTTTCGAAAAATAATTTGTTATTGTTATTTCTATCGTTTTAATACAAGTGATTTTTCATTAAAAAAACAGTTTCATTTATTTATTTTAAAATATAAAGTGAGTTTAAACTTTTATTCTTTATCAAAAATATTTTACTTTTTCGTATGCTTAAAAAATATATTATAAACAAACCAAATTTAATAAGATTTAAATAATCAAATATAAATTATAACTAAACATATAAGAGAATATAATTTATGATAAACACGGTCAAACGTTTCATAATTTGTAGTTTGAAAAAAAACATATTATACATGAAAGAAGAAAGTACATTTGCAAAATTTAAAATAAAACATTTGTAATGATCTACGTTGCACGGAAGCTTCATCGGACGTCCGCTTCCCGCTTCGGAAGCAGAATCGGAATCGGAACCTTGTGGAAGCTTGCGGAATCTCGCTTCCAAAACGTTTCTAAAATATTCTCTTTAAAAACCTGTTGGAAGCTTACGATTCCGTTTTGGAATCACGCTTCCGTTTTTAAGAAAAATGCAATGTATACCAATAAAATATAAAACCATAGTTTTAATCTTTATAAAATAAAAAAATTAATAGTAATGAATATTGAGTTATAAATATACAAATATTAAAAATAAAGCTATAAATTATCTTTGTGCATTGAGATTTTTTATTAAAGATATAGCACACATTGAAATATATTGTGTCAATTATTTATGAAGTATTAAAAATAATTAATATAATATTTTTTGTAAACTTAATTTATGTGTATTTTTACAGTTTTAATATAAAATCATTTCAAAATTATTGTAAATGAATAAATGTTTTATTTCAGATATAAATCATAAAAATTTTAGTCCTATTTTTTCTAAAAAATATATATATATTTATATATTTATATATATATATATATAGATATACGCTTCCAACACGTACCCGCTTCCTAATATTTTAAAAAAATTCGCTTCTGCGCTTCTTTACGTTTCCGCTTCCGCGTACCCGCTTCCGTTTCCATGTAACATAGGTAATGATCAAACAATAAAGTGTATTAACAATTTTTATATTTGTTTATTAGAATTTAGATTAAAATATTAAAATTATATGTCAATACTAATAATGGTTTTGATTGTAAGAACGATAATATTTAAGCTAAAATTTCGGGTTTTTGGGTCAGTCTTAGCCCAAATGGGTTTAGGCCCAAAAAAATCAAAGTCCAAATGGGTTTTGCCCGAAAGACCCAATTTTTGTAGGCTTATAAAACTAAACCTAAACCCAATAATTTTTAGGGCTGGGCGGTTCGGACAGTAGGCTTCATCCCTAATTGACATGTCTATTTCCAAAGATACTGGAGAGAACAATTATGAATTGAGATTCCGCAAGCAAGTGTGACCACATTTAGAAGTAATTTAAGTGTGATATGAAATAACTTCGAACTATTTAACTACTGATACTATGTAGCATAGATGATAGCTACATACATAGTCACAAGGATCTATGCTCTAAGATTTCAAGAACCACTTTGTGTGATCAAACTAGCCAAAAATCATCACTTATGATCTCTTAACTCCATATGTGATTTGAATTCCCAAAGAGCAATAATTACAAGATCTAAAAAAAGCTTTAGGGCTTGACTTATTTGCCGCTACCATCCACAAACGCATCATCTGCGGATGATAGCGGTCCTTAGCATTTTAAAACAATCATAAAAACGTCATAAACTGTTTTACACCGTTTCAAATCTCTAAAAATGAAAAACTGATTTCAACTAGCGTTTACGGATTGTTGCGGGAGAGTAAAAAAAATATTTTTAGTAAAATCTTTATAAATGTAAAATATGTTTTAATATTTTCAAAATTTAGATAATATAAATACTAAGATATATTAGTATATATATTATTTTATTTTAATTTATATTATAAAAGTTTAAAACAAATTATTTACTATAATTGTTTTGACTTTAATATACATTATATAAACCCAAACCTAAATTATAAAGTTTAGTACTATGATTTTATAAATTTACTATTTCGTTATTTATTTTAAAATTATCATTTTATAATAAAAAAAATTAGTCTATTAAATATTTTTTATTAATTAACTTTTGCCACATATCAGTCAAAAATAATTCATAAACGCAGTAATTTTTAAACATTGCGTCAATTATATGAAATGCTTAATATAGTTTGAAAGTCTATTTTCGAAAATTTTCACGTCCGCCAACTGCCGCAATCGCGGCGGGCCTCGGAAAGATTCATCATATTTACTGAATAGCCGTCACTCGCTTGTCAAGACGTATACACTCACATAGATATATCTATCTTATGCAAAATCACATAGGCATGCCTACCTAACAAGCATTTACATCAAATCAAACCATGAGAAACCTAGAGGAGAGTTTATTAGGATTTTAAATACTTTTCTTTTCTGCAACAGAATCTTTAAATATAATCATTCTCGAAGTTTTGCTTCATTTTGCATATTTTGATCGTTTTGCTTTTCTTGTTTCATTTCAAACATTTCACTTTATAGTTTTTTTCTGTCATCAACGTATACAGACTTATACTGACTCTATAAACCAAATCGCCATGTGAACGACAAAAGACGGTTGCTTCCTAACACTGCGTGCTAGTCTATCTGTCTTTGAATTTTGCGTCCTTCATACATAGATAATCTCTGATCGGGTGAAACTCTCTTTCAGGATCTTGACATCTTCCAAATAATTTGCAAATGATGGTTATTCTTCTGGTTACGAAACTGTCTTCACCAAATGGGAACAATCTGTTGCAAACGTAACCTGAAATTGACGTAAATTCTCATACATTTCATTGCCCAGAGTAGCGCTTCCATCTCCACATGAAAGAGAGAGAGACTAGCCCTAACATTCCTCGTCCCCAACAATCCATCAAATCCTTCTAAGGTGCTGAACTAACCTTATCCTGAAAAGGTATCACCCTCTTTCTATGATTCATCTGTAAAACACCATCTTTCTGGAATTGACGGCATGATCGTATCCACTATTTGTGGTATTGTCCTCTGTTCATTCAATAGTTTCTATATAACTTTTTTTATGGACCTGAGGTGTTCCAAGCCAAAGCTCCAGACTATGAAAGTATTTGAAGTTTCTCTCCTGTTATTCATGGTTGTGTTACATCAGATTATATAGGACAAGGCGTTACACATTTTTTTTTTGACAAGCCAGTACACAATATCAGGAACAATATATTATATACAAGATTGTAATCTATCTTCAACGAATAACAAAATATGGTATATTTTATAATCCTCGTCCAGTTTAAACGTGGGGATCAATAAGTTCAAACTGGCTCGAAATTCCTTGTGTAACATTTCCGGTAGGCCTTTAGTGAAAATGTCCGTGAACTGAAGTGTGGATGGTACGTGTAACACCTTGACTTAACCCATGGCTACCTTCTCTCAGAAGTCGGTCTACCGGTGACAAGTAAGCCCGATTGCTTTACGTGAAATTAGATACCTACAAGTCTGACGACACTGATGGATAGGGCACACTGATGAATAATTTTTTTTGGGGGGGGGAAATTTTGAATCCGAGACGCCTAGCACATTTTCAAGTTTGCCGTACCACGCAACTACACCCGAGTAATAGTTTCTATATAACTTAAGGTAATTAAATTGTTTAATAACTTCATTATGTGGCTAGGGGACAATGATTCAAATCATTTCCCTGCTATTTAAGTTATCTCCTATATATTAATTCCGGAGCATTGCAATATATTTTGAATCCGAGACGCCTAGCACATTTTCAAGTTTGCCGTACCACGCAACTACACCCGAGTAATAGTTTCTATATAACTTAAGGTAATTAAATTGTTTAATAACTTCATTATGTGGCTAGGGGACAATGATTCAAATCATTTCCCTGCTATTTAAGTTATCTCCTATATATTAATTCCGGAGCATTGCAATATATTTTTGTACTCACGTGTCATCACTATGATATTCTTATAATCCTTAGAAAAATAAGTTGGTCCATGTAAATATACATTTTACATTTTATTAAAATTACTATTAAATTGATTAGTAATGTACAAAATAATATTTTCAATTCTTTTCTTAAATAAAAGTTACAGAATTACCTAATATGATTAACATATATATGACAATTAATGATTATGAATTATACATATTTGATAACAATTTTTGTATCATCTCTCTTTTTTATTTAATTTTATATTTGTAAAATAAATTAAACAATCACACTAAAAATATAAATAAACAAATATTATTATATGTTATATTTTGAATATTTTAAAACGACTATAAATTACTAAAATTGGTAAAAGTCTCACAGTGAAAATTTTGTGTTCAATGGGTTAACTTTTCTTTTTTGTTCAAGCAAGATACAAATAATCATATCGTATGAATATGAAGTCTCATTAATATATATTCATATTATATATATATATATTAGTATCACTTAAATTAAATTATATACTATATAACATACATAAATATTCAAAATTTGCATTGAAAAAATATTGAGATCTTACTACTTTAATTTTGAAATTTATATTGATAAATATCACATTAAAAGGTTTTTGATTAATGGTTTAAATTATTGTTACAGTAAATATAATAATGTTAATAAAATCATATGAGTAAGAAGTGTCAATAATAAATATTTATATTAAAATATACTATATATATATATATATATATATATCTATGGAAGTGATTGGAATGAGCTGTAGCTTTATGTTTTTGGCTGTAGAATTTAAGTTGTAGATTTATTTGATGTAGATTATTTTGTTGTAGTTTTGTAAAGTATTATCTTTTTTCTCTGGAAATAAAGATCTCTACAACCATATTTTAATTTTGTAAAGATTTTTTTGCTGTGAAAATTTTAAGGAAATGAAAACTCGATTGGTTGACATATGCTTTAGACTAAATTTTGGTTGTTTAGAGCATCTACAACCGCAACCAATCACCCTCTATGTCAATATCACTAAAGTTTAATTATATACCATATAAAGTAAATAAAATGACTGTTAATTTTAATTTATTTACCAAAAAGCATGTTTGTAAATTAATAAAAGGTATTGGTTTTGATTTATGTGCTTACTCTAATATATACTTTTTGTATACAATTTTTTTAATAGGTGGTTTCTAATATTTTATTTGATTATGAAAATCTCAAAAATACACTTTTTCAAATATAAGTGATTTTTAATACTATATATTATTTCATTCGGATTAAATATTTTGTCTTGATTTTTATTTCTAAAAAGCTTGAATAAAATATTATGATAAAATTCCAATCACTTTCTTTTGAGTTTTTTCGAAGAATGAGAGATTTGATCATTTGTCTAATATTTATTTTTTCCTAATACTTTTTCTAGTTATTATAATGGTATGAATGTGATATTTGAACTATTTATTATAAATTTTCTTGTTTATTTGATAAATTTTTAGAATCACGATTTTTTTTAGAGAAGGAAAGAAAGAATATAGTTTATATTATGTATGAATGTTAAATTATTGCGTCGACGACAAACCAGAAACAACGTTGCAGAAGAACAAGTGATTCGACTTCTATTTATAAGTTGGATAACTATTAAACAAAACAATATCAATGGGAGCTATAAGATCTGAGAGAATCCGAGGAGGATGATATGTATAAAATAATAGAGGGAAAATCTAATTTGTTTTGGTTGAATAAAAAAAAAGGAACAAGCTAGAGATTAGAGAATAAGGCAACCAGTATTGGTTTCACATGTTTGTGTCGACAGGCCATACCCCCCATGAAAGGCCTGCTTGGCGTTTTTGTCTTGGTATGCACCTAATCCACTCCACCAAAACTCAATTTGGGTTTCCCCTCTATTGTGTTATACATATATCATCTTCCTTTGATTAAAACTTCATCTGCATCCGTCCCATGGCAACTTCCTTTCTGGTTTTCATGATCGGTTACAATGTGTTATAAAGACTTGCTTTTGGATGTGTTGGGTCAATCCTAGCTTCTATATTTAGTTTTAGGGTAGTTTGTGGTGGTCATCGTGCATGTATGATGAATCAATGTTGCTTTGTACAAATCATGAATGGATTTATTGTTAAAACGACTACCTAAATGTAAACTTCCATGCAACCAAATCCCTAGAGAATATTTGACTATCAAAACATGTAACACGTTTATTTCAAATGAAAGAAAATTAAACTTAATCATTGCTAACAGAATTATGATACAAAAGCATTGATACCAAACTGTTTAAATTTCAGAATAATTCGTCGAAGCATCAGATCTTGTCATGCATGCCATGGACTGTGATCTAAGTTAATTTTCTCACATATATTTATCCATCATGATCTAATGAACTGTGATCTGAACGGTTCCGTCATTTATCTTTTAAAGATTGTTATTTATTCATGCTAATATATTTTCAAAGAAAGATGTGAACATTAATGGGGACTAAACAGTCATCCTTTAGCTTGGTTATAACCTTGGCCCTTGTTTGTGATTGTCGGATTTAAATTTAATGCACATATTCATGTCATTTCATAATTGATTTCATATACAAATGGCTTTTTTAATAATTAGGTGGCCTCTCTGCACATTCACCTATCATCATCTCAATTAAATTCTAAATCATGTGTTGGATATGGGCCTTGTCAAGGCCCGGAGTCGACTCGGCCCGATGCCCAAATAAAAGCCAAGCTACGAACCACGATATTAAAGCCCAGAAAGATAACAAGGTCCGCACCGAACGCCATTATCATGTCGGGTTGAGCAGTTCACCAACTCACTGGGACGACCTGACACACACCACCGAATGACAGGACGGAATAGGCCGAGACTCCTACTACGGCGCCGAACCTGCTCGTTTCCTACTACGGCGCCGAACCTGCTCGCTGACAACACGCCGACCACTGTAACAAGTCAGAGGGTAATCATAACATATCCACGAAACACACAACTAAAATCTATAAAAGGAGAGGAAGGAATTACGAAGAAAGCAAGGGAGAAAAACGGAGAGAGAGAGAGATAAAAGTGGAGAAAACCCTGAGTTTGTCTTTACGACTACGAGTTATTCTTTTGTATTTTCTGTTTAGGCATTTTGTAAACACTTCATTCAAATATAAAACTATTTGCTCTCCAAAATTTTTTTCTAAAAATTTCAAATTTAAAGTTTTAAACAGTAAAATTTCACTATTCAAAACTTTAAAACTTTAAATTTGAAATTTCATTTTTGTATTTACATTTTGGTCCTTATAATTAGTTACACATCACATTTATAATTTTTAAATATTTTTTCATTTATCGTTTTAATCTTTAAAATTTTTGTATATCTTAAATATTTTAAACTTATTTTTACACATGAAATTAAATACAAAATTTTAATTAAGATTTATAATATTTTAAAACTAGAATTAGACAACACGAATATTACAAAATAAACGTAATAATGAAAAAAATACATGAAGACATAATTATTCTACAAATTTAAATATTACAACAACACCAATAGCCTAAAAAATTTGCTTAGAAATTTCTAAAATATTGTCCAAAGAAATGTTGTATAACCGAAGATACTACGGAAATAATTTTATGTAATACTATGGTATTTTTTTGTAGTTTAACATTTAATTATGTATTTTATTTATAATTTTATATTTTAGTATAAGATTTTATTAATTAATATTACTATAATATTTTTATATATGTCCTAGTTAATTATAATTTTTACGGATTTATATTAAATCTGATTAATATAAAGATCATAGTGTAAATTACAAATAATTTTAAAGTTAAATTTGAAGTTTTGAATTTGGAAAAGAACACTTTGAAATTTTAAATATAGAATTTTGAAAACTCTAAAATAAATTTTTTTTTTTGGAGATGTTATTACGCATGCTAACGGTCGTAACGAAACGAACAATATGTCTTTTTAGTTTTATCCCATTTTTGTTAATTGGTTAATTGATACATGAATAATATGACTGTTTTATGATAAAAGAAACAGGATCGCACAAAAAAAGAAGATCAGGATTGTTTTTAAAGATGCGACAAGTGTGAAAGCATGCTAGAATTTTTATATAAGCAATTTATATACAAATGAAAAATAGGGATACTATATAATTATATCTAGTCAAGTTTTGTTTAATATGGCCAATGTCTCACCTAAACACCTTTTAGACTTTTTTTTTTTTTATGAAACATCTTGGACTATTTTCTTAACTAACTACACATTTTAAACATTTTTATTAAGAACCACATAAGTACATATATACACATTAGCATAATAATACATGATATTTAGAACTTAACAACTTTAGCAAGAAACGAGTAAATTTCTCATTTTCATTGACAGATTTTGTCGACTACGCTTTCCCCGAGTAAATCTCGTGGAATTCAAGTTCTTCCAAGTCCTACCAGACATTTTTCCAAGCTGTACGTAGTGGAAACAAATTAATAAATTTTTAATAAATCAATATGAATTTTTAATAAATTTTTATTATGCATTTGTTTTCGTTCACTACATTTAAATCCTTTGGTGTACCTCCTTCAGTTATTCAAAGATGATTTGTTTAGAACTATCACACATATTAAGAATATAACAAAAATTTTATAGTTAAACCAATTATTTATTTCTTCTATACAATTTCAAATAATTATCAACTAATAACATTTAATCAGTTAGAAATTCAATTTATATTTTTTTTAAAATATATAACTTATTAAATATTAATTAATAAAAATATTTTAAAAACCTAAAATTTTTATTTTTGTGGAACAAGAAAACCTATATAAAAATATTTAACGAAGGGGGTAATGCATGTAGTATGTAGACGTAGGCAAAAAAATTATAGAGAAAGTACATCAGTGAATACTTTAATCAAATATTAATTAAGATAAATAAAATTTTGATTACTATTAGTTAAATAGATGTAAATTGTAATTAACTGTGTGGCCTGGAAATTAAGATAAACAATTTTCTATATATCCAAGCAAGGTCGCCTAGTGCTAGTTGAGCCATGATCTAGAGAAAAACGAATATACATCCTACTGAATGTAGTTCGTCTGAGTTTAATTTCTACTGAGAACTAAATCATTTTGCTTAAACATACTTATGGGTTTTAGTTTTCGTGATGAACTCGTGGTAGACTTGTCAGAACTATGTCAACGTGTTACGTGCTTACTGCTCACCTGCAAGACCAGTAGTAGTCGGTACGGAGTCCTAACTTCAATTTTGAGAAATTGGTAAACGGGATATCGAATAATAATCTTATTAGAAAAACTCTATATACATGTTTATAGGACTTTAGAGAAAGTAGGCTCTCTACACGTACGCGAGCAAATCAATGTGAATCACATGCAGCACAGAGATGGAGGGAGAGATCTGTTTGTTAGTGAGTTGGTAAGTCGTCGTACGAAGAGGTCAGACGTAAGAAAGAAGTCCGATCACGTGGACCACATGCTTCTTCACTATCCAACCAAACCAATATTTATTTTATTTTTTCTGGACATCCCGCTACTAATAATAATAATCAATATATTATATTATTATATACATTTTTTATATATTATATACATACACTCCAATATTTTCGTACAACTTTCTAGACGCCGTAATAGAATATGTAACTAAATAGTTAGTTCCATGTGACTATGAAAATCTCTCTCCTTCCCCGTTCTCTCTCATCTATCCTTCACGGGGAGAGACGAGATTTGAGATTTGTCTTGATGTTCTCCGGATCCTTTCCGGCGATCGTCGCCCGTTGATAGGCTTTGGCTCCGGCACATGATGGCATCTTCTGCATGATGTGGCTGGCTTATGGCTCCGGCGGTTCGCGTTCTTCTCGGCGGAACTGGCCGGCTTTTTGGCTCTGACGGTGGTCGTTCCTCTTTTGGCGAAACCGTCAGCTCTTGGCTCCGGTGACTCGACCTTCCTTCGGTGATGTCACTGGCTCTGTCTATGGCGAACCATCTTCTTCTCTATTGGTGTCGGTTCTTTCTCCGGGTTTTCTCCGGAATTTGGCTCTTTGCTTGCGCGCTTCTCTTTGCTCCAATCAGTTCTGATCTCTTCAATTGATTGATTCGAGATTGGTTGAAGGTGATTGGAACTCTCCATCTGTAGCGAAGACCGTCTTACTGTCTTCTTTCACTCCTTCTGAGTTGTTGGCGATTCCGTTGTTCGGGTTTCTGCTCCGGTGTGTCCGGTGAAACTCCGATTAGGGTTCTGTCGATGGCTCTCTAGCGGTGAAGGCAGTGTTGGCTTTGTCTTGTCTGAAGTTACCTCGACGGTTTATCTCTCTTGGCGTCCTGTTCCGGTGTGTCTGGTGGATGATCGGAGAGTCGTTCCGGTGGTGACTTCCTCGCCGTGAAGTCGTGTCCAGCCTTCCTGCACGTGTCCCTTTCTCGCTGTGGCGTATTACGCGTGGCAGGAGTTGCGGCTTTGTTGGGTTTCCTCTGGACTAGGGTTTTGTTTGGGCCTCTTTGGGTTTTTCTGCCTTTTTCGATTTTGGTTTGGTTGGGCCTTTGGGCTTCTTGTATTTGGCTTGTTCTTTTAGGCTTTTGCCATTATAATAATAGAGGAAAAAAAAAAATAGTTAGTTCCATGTTGATTGATACATTTCTAGTTTAGGTAATATTTTAATATTTACCCAGGATTGTAAATCACATGGGATTTAGCATAATGTTCGGAAACTAATGGTATACATGTTCTTTTTTTTTTTGAGAAATCTAATGTTGTACAGGTTACAGTACAAATACACCAATCATACCAAAAAAAAAAAAATTTTATACACCAGCCTAACATCAAGTAAAATCCAGAAAAATGTTACCAACTTGGAAGAGGTTTTAAAAAAAAACTTGGAAGAGGCACTCTACTGACTATTCAAAGCATCACTACTCAACTCAGAGAAGAAGAAAAAAACATAAAGAGAAAAGAAATACAAAAATCAAAATATCTGAAGCTGATAAAACCATTCCGTCCGTCTCATAAGAAATGTCATTTTAACATTTTCATACAAATTAAGAAAATAAATAAAATATATATTTTTTTTTAATTACATCTATTTAATCAACAGTAACTGAAATATATATTTTTATAAGATTATGTATTTGCAATTAATATTAAAATTAACGTAAGTATAAATTGTATTTAAATTCTAAAATAATATTATTTTTTTGTAGCAAAAAAAATTAGAATGATAGTTTTATGAAATAGAAGAGTATGTGTTAAACATGGTGACGTTGAACATCTCCAACCATTTTCTACTATATTTTTCTCTAAAATATAGATGTCAAAATAACATTTTTATATATTTGTTTAAAAAAATAGAAAAGTACTACATTATAGTGGTATACATTACAATAAAACCCACATTTGTAATACAGTTTCTCTATTTAAAAAAAAACAGAGATAAACTGAAAATAATTTTATGAACCAAGGATGAAATTTGTGTTGGACTCAGTTTTTTTCTAACATGGTTGGTTTTATTCCTAATCAGTTGACCCGTACCTGATTAGGAATGCGATGAAGCTCATCGTAACCAAGTAAGAAACATGATGACGATCTTGATGATAGATTCGAACATTCTTTTCATTCAACAAGTCATACATCGCGAAAAGGTTTGGTGAATCAGAAATGGGTCATGCCATTCAAGTTTCCAGTGAATGATAGCATGTTCACCAATTAAATCACATGGGTGTTGTTGGGTGGCGTATGGCGTTTCAGGTTTCTAAAAGACCTGGATTCGAATCTGCGCCAACATAGATTTAGCCATCTATGTGGCAAGGCGACATGAATATCTAATTCTCCTTGGAACCAACCAGGTCTGGCTGGCGCTAGTGATCAGACCCCAAAGAGACTAGTCGGTTGGATCCGCCTGCCGGATACTCTCGGTTATAAAAAAATATGTTTCCAATTATATAAACCCATACAATGAAAAATATAGACATGCAAATAAAAGATTGACTGACACTCAGTCATATTTTCACAAGAAAAATGGTTGGAAACTCTCTCTCATCTTTTTATAATAGTAATATTGTTATCTATGTTAGACTATCTACAATGGTCCATGTATTCGACACTCTAGTTTTTTTTACATTTCACATAATCTTTTTTTTCCATTGAATTATTCAATTTTTAAAATTTTTAATATTTACAATAGTTTTGTTTAAAACTCAACACTTTGTTCTACCAATTTGTTTCATAACTTTTTAATTACTTTATAACTACATATTAGCAAACAATGTTAATTAAAATTTAGTTAAAATAAAGAAAAGTTATATACAGTTTAATATTTTATATTCTTAACAAATTATTTTTCAAATAGTACAAAAAACTATTGTTGGGAATCATTTCACAAATAATTTTTTATATGTTCAAACCAAATAAAACAAATATATATAATATGAAAATGATTAATTTGACATAAGATTATATATAAATTTAACCTATTGTAAAATAATTGATGTTATATAATTTAGGTGAAAAACAAATAATTGCTTTTAACCAGAAGATGCCATGTATATTTATTATCTCCAGTTTTTACTCTTTTAACCTGTTGAAAGTATTCAACAAGTTTTAATCCACCTCATCATTTCAAATTAACATGCGACTACATGAATTTAACAGTTGAATATGCTATTGTAATGGTCTTAAAATGTGAAGCGCACTGTAGCAGTTTTCGTGTCAACACACAGTATTTGGTAGGGACATTGTTTGGTTGTGTCAGATAAATAACATGAAACCGAAGGAACAAACGTAATGAATCTAAACATATAAACTATATTGTGAAACTGGAGGATGCTTGAAAATTGAAGCTGCAGAAGATATATCTTCTATTATATAACAACAAATCTTCTATTATAGAAAAATAAACAATCCCTTATAATTTTATACTAGGCCTGGCAACGTATGTAATTGTACTATTCAACCTCTTATTCTTTTGGATAACCCACTAAACAGCAAAAAAACTGAACGAGAATACTTTCCGACACTACTTTGTATGCCAGCAATATTCAAATTCCATATGCGCTGATTCTTTTTTTTTTTGGCAACATGAATGATTCATATATCTAAAACGGGACTTCAGTACAAGCAAGGCGGGAGAGTATGCAGAGCTGACTTCGCTAAGGAATCAGCTATTGCATTGTGCTCACGACCATATGCGCTGATCATATTGTATTATATGAGGATTCTAATTCAAAGGATTCGACTAATACAAATGCTATATTGCTTTTAAGACACTTTTTTTCATTAGCGCTGTCTGCAATATTAAGAAATAGGGAACGATGATTTTTTTCTTTTTTTTTAATACGAAGATTTTGGATACAGCAGTAGGAGTCTAGGAGACAATTATTTGATATTATATATATATTATTAACATATTATGCTTATGTGTTAGAATTGAATTGCTACATGTATACATTTAATCTTATATTATAAATACATAACTCCATTGCTTTCCTGTTTTTATTTTTTTTGCTCTGGAATCATTTCATTTCTTTTTAATAACCGATAGGTAATCAAGGCTTTAAGAGCATCTCCAATGTAAAACTCCATTTTTTCTTTCAAAATGGAGTAAAAGTGAAAATGGAGTAAAATTGATTCAATCCTACTCCATTTTCCACTCCATAATGGAGTGATGAACAAAAAAAAAAAGATTACTCCATTTATGGAGTAAATTTCATTATGGAGTGAGATATGGAGTTGGGTTTGAGCATTCCTTATTCCATATTCACTTTTACTCTATTTTAGAGGAAAAAATGGAGTAGGGATAGAGATGCCCTAAGCCCGACTAGTCCCGCCCGACTAATCTCCCAAGTCAGGCGCAGTGGTTGGTAATACCAAACATGACGTAAACCCGCCCTCCCAACGAATATCGAATTAGGGGCACAATGAAACCAACTTCAAACACTAAATCACTAATTCGATCTACCGTTGGTAAAATGGAAGCATTTCTATAGGTTTTCATTTTTGTAAGTTACATATTTCGTTTTAAATGATATTAACTTTAGCCAAAAAAAAAACTCAATAGTATTCTACTCTATAAGATTTGTCAACATATTGATTGGCAGTAGAATTTAAAATAGTTGAAAATATGTTTTTTTTTTTTTTGTAAATGTATAGTTGAAAATATGTGATTCATAGCATTTATAAATTTGTGAATTGGATCACGATTCCGTCATTCCACTCGATTTATAACCACAAAAAACCAGTCATTTACATCTAAAAGTTAATTTTGCCAAGCTTAGGTGTTAGAGCATAATTTAGGTATACCTAAATGAATTGCTGGGAAGCAAAATATAACACACAGAAAAAAGAACACACCACCATACACCAGCATAGAGGAGCTTAAGAACTGGCCTCACATGAAGACGGTAAACAATGTGAATCGCATAAACACATGAACAGAGGGAGACTTTTTTGTGGTCGTACGAAGAAGTCAAGCATCAGCAGCGCCACATGCTTCTTCCAATTAATTTCTACGTTTCTTCTTCACTCTTCAACCAAACTATTATATATCATTTCTTTTTCCCCAACATCCGTCAATAATCAATTATATTATAATTGACGCAGTAGAAGAACGTAACAAAATAGGCCCATGCATGCTTAGCGTCCATTATTTATATAATTCTCTGTTTGGTAATATCTAATTATATATAGGATCATATATGATATATATCACATGTAATAGGAACACATGTTATTTGTTAGACGGGTTTGTTACAGTATCAGTACACCAAACTAACGCATTAACTAAAATCCAGAAATCTTAGAATAATTAAGAAGAATATATTAAATTAGCACCTCAGACAAGGTACTCTACCGACTATAACTTACCACAATCTCACATTTGACAGCAACGTCTAAACCACAACACTTTATGTAATTAATTTGTAATAAAATTGGAATAATCAACCGATCGATCGACGACGGGAATTAATCTCATCATTTTCCTCGTTAGTTATCTAGATTTGTTCCTACATGCCGATCATGGCAACTCAGTGAAAAACCTACGTACCTTACATATATATAAATTTTAGTTATTGGGACTATACGAGAAAAAAATAACACTCAAAACAAACCAAATATAACTTTTTCTTCTTAATAACGATTTTAGCTAATTTGTTACAAAATGAAACTCAATTCCCTTGAATGGCTTTAGTCAAAAAATCCTTTGAATGTGAAATATTTTTAAAATGTTAAAATGAATGAATGGGAACTACCATATAATCAAAGTCAACTTTGCCAACCTTCCCGAAAAAATCCAACATATCATGTATGCCTCAAAATTAGTTTAGATTCTGGTTGGTCAGTCATATATATTAGACAATAGACAAAACATAAAATACATTTAGGCATACATTTAGACATACATTTAGACATACATTGTTACTCAAATATATTTTGAACATTAACAAAACATGAAATAAGATATATTCTAATATAAATTAACAAGTTCATGATGATGATCATGCATAATGAATTTCGTATTAATTTATAAGTACTTAGCTAAATGATCGTTTTCACAGTGGTCTGATCGTTTATTATACTTTGAAAGTAAAGATAAGTCTTGTGAAGATAATGAATGAAGACAACTGAATACTTTGTTTTTTATGAACGACTCAGTTGGTGAATGGCTAATACTAACAGTGACTGCTAAAACGTTAAATAAAATTATATACGTTACACCAAAAAACTAACTAATTGTATTAACCTTTTTTGGGTTATTTGAGAAATAACCAAAAAAAATACCAAAATTAGATTTTTAGAAAGATAATAAAAAGAGATAAGAAGAGAAAAGAGGAGAGAAGCTGGTTTTAGTTAGTTGATAAATTTAATTTTTTTTTTGGTTAGTGAGTGCAATTTAGGTTTTTCTTTTTCATTTCCACAAGTGTGAGTATTTTTCATTTACATTTATTTATATTTACATGTTTGCTCCACCCGTGTTCTATCTTATGATTAAATACTCACATAAGAGCAATTGTAGGATCAAGGAAATTGCAATTTTACCATAATTTTGATAACATTTTTCAAATTTACCATAAAAGATAATTAGTTTTTTAATCACATTTATTAATTCTGCTAAATCATTTATAATTTTTTATAATAATTTATAAAACATTTATGGAATTTTATATACTCAATTGATCCACTAAATACTAAATTTTAAACAGTAATCATTAAAGTCAAACCAAATATTATAAGAATATAGTATTCTTGATTGAGTATATTTTGAAAAGTGTTAGTTAACCTATAATCTTTTAAGTAATTTTTCTATTTTTTTGGTGGTGTTTGAAATTGACAAGAACACAAAAGAAGAAAATGGAACCAAACATATATATGATGAAAATGTGCGATGCTTGAAACTGCAGAAGAATAATCTTTTAATACGAGAAAGTGAATGTATATTCAAGCCTAGCAATGCATGCTTTTCTGGTGCAAAATTTATCATGTAATCTTTATTCTGTACCAAGACCATTTTAAATTAACAAATTGTTTTCCACCCCATCAACATTTGAATAACCTTTATAGAAAAGGAACCATCAACATGAAACATTCTATTTTATCATAAATTAGTAATGTTCGATCGATGACCATGTTTTTTATGCGAAGAGGAATTCAACTAATAATATTTTTTTGTCATTGGCGTAAACAAATTCTCTGATAAACACATTTTAAAACTCTTTTAGCCAAAAAATGGACTAATCATCCATGAAAATGAAATAGAACAACTGACTGCGCGCACCTCGTGTAAGAATATATGTCCTTGTGTTTTGAATCTAAGAACATGTATTAACTAGACTGTTGTGAAGCTTTCCATGAAACATTGAATCTTCAAAGTATCTTTGAGCGCTCTTCTTGTTACGAAGCTATCTTTTGCCAATTGAAAAACAATCTATTATTAAATATCACGAAATTGAGTAAATTCTTTATATTCTCCATTTTCCCTGATAATATTTTTTAGTCTTTCCTTTTATGACTTACGGGAATTCATATTTTTCAGGAGTCCACTTGAAGCAATATTATTACTATAGTACAAAATACGGAATGATTCACTGACACTGTTACACGAGTTAGTTATTTGTTCCCTTATTAACCTCCTGGTAGACAGCTAGACATGTGTATTTATGACATTGCCAGCTGTATGTAAACAGTGTTACGAGTTAATTGTACCACTTTATCTACATTTTATTAAAATCATAATCTCTGCGTTTCTAAATAAGTGTTATTTTGACATTTTCTACATATTAAAAAAGTGGGAGAAATATATGTAAGATATTATTTAATTATATCTTATCTAGTCAATAGTATTTGAGATAAATAAAATTATTTATAAAATCAATACAGTTTTTAATTAATTTTCAACTGAAAATAAATATAATTTGCATTAAAATTGTAAAGTTACACTTTTTTATAACAAGAAAAAAAATTAAAATGACACTTATTATGAAATAAAAAGAGTATTAATTTCATATACATCAACTTTTGAAATAATTATTTTATTTTAAACCACAATGGCATAGTGGTTAAAATATAAATGTTTCTACATTTAAAGTTCGATTCCCAAAGAATTCAGTTTTTGCAGATTATATGATGTAAGCTTATCGAAAGTTTCAGAGAAATGCAGGTAAAACCATTTGTTGCGATCATGTAATGTAGCAAAAGTCTGTCTATTAAAAATGCCTTACATGTAAAACCGCATGTCGATTTAAATGTTACGGGAAGAGTTTCATTATGAATTTGCCAATGCAGTTGTTTATCAATATCACTTATATTACCGCTGTTTATCATAATTTGTAGTAGAAATTACACAATGATATACTCAATGTTAAAAAAAATATCAAATTTTAAATTTTAAATGTAAGTTGTCAAGAAACATTACTACAAATACTTTTTACCCCCGAAAAATCACTACAGCTACACAATTTCAAGGGCTTAAAACATAACAAAAATATTAGGTTTTAGTGAATTATATTGGTTTCATTCTTTTCACAAAATCGATGATATATTAAATAGCCAGTCAACGGTGACAAATATTTCACAATCTTACCGGTCTATTTCTCACAAGAAAATTGGAAATAAGTATTTTGACAAAATATAATACAGTAAAAGATCTCTTTTTCCATCACAAAAAATGATAAAAGATAGAATGTTTTAAAAAATATAATTAAGATAAAATAAAGAAATGGTCCTCGGGGACCGGGGTTAGAGGCGAGCCACTTATTTTTATATAAATAAATACACACACAACACACACTGATAGCAGAGAAACACAAGTCTTCCCTTTGGATCTTATCTAAGTTCCATTTCTTGTTCAGACATTAAAGATCGAAGTAAGTTTGGTCTGGTTTTCTCAGAAGGGAAGAAGATGCAGGTCGTCGCCAAGTTTGATTTCCAGTCTCCGCCGTTCTCTCACGCCGCCGGAGAGATCCTCATTTCTCCGGTAGACCGCAGAGCAGAATCTTTCGCTAACTTCCCCGAGGCCCTTGAAGGCGCCTGTCCTGACTCGCCTTCTAGCTTGGCGGCGGTGAAAGTGCAGAAGGTTTACAGGAGTTATCGCACGCGCCGGAGACTAGCGGACTCTGTGGTTGTCGCCGAAGAGCTCTGGTAATAATCTTTACTAACGTTTTAATCAGATGGAGGGGATTAGTTTGAATGATTAATGTTAGTTAATGATTTAATAAAGGTGGCAAGCGATGGATTATGCGAGATTAAATCATAGTACGATCTCATTCTTTGATTACTCAAGACCTGAAACTGCAGTTTCCAGGTGGAATCGTGTGAGCTTGAATGCTTCTAAGGTATGTCTGCTGCCTTATTCTTTTTGTCTTAATAATATAAAAAAGTTCTGAAATAGATATTATTGTAAGAAAAATTATCTAATGTCTCAGCGTTGAGACTTGAGAGTCGTACTGGCCTTTTTTTTTTTGAAAAAGTAGAGTCGTATCTGATTTCCAATTTTTAAAAAAATATCTGTTTATATATATGTCCAGATGATTTTTTTCCAATAAGTATTATTGTAAACCAATTTCAAAAATGTATTATTGTAAGAAAACAAAAAATATATGTCAAGATGAAAATTCTCAAATAAGTATTATTGTAGGCAAAATATCAAGTATACGAGATGAAAATTTTTCTCAACCAAATATTATTGTAAGAAAACTATTTTTAAAAAAAACGTTAAGATAAAATTTCTCAAATAAATGTATTATTGTAAGAAAATATTAAAAAAAAAATATATATATATATATATATATATGTCAAGATGAAAATTTACAAAAAAAATATTATTGTAAGAAAAATAATCCAGTTGGTTTAAAGGTTTTTGTAATCTTGTGGTTAGGTGGGGAAGGGTCTGTCCATAGTCGACAAAGCTCAGAAATTGGCCTTTCAGCATTGGATTGAAGCTGTAATTACTTTTTTCTTCTTTTTGTTTGTTGTTAATATTTAGATTAATTGATTTTTTGGTGTAACAAGAAGACTAACAACATGAAACTTTTATAATCAGATTGATCCTAGGCACCGGTATGGACACAACCTTCATTTGTACTATGAAGTGTGGTGCAAAGCTGATGCTGGTCAGCCATTTTTCTACTGGTATGTTAACCTTTAACTTAAACTAGATTTTCATCAGCACTTTTAAAGCGCGAGACTATTCTCTTGTTGACAATATATCTATTTAACAAAAAAATTGTAATTTTTGTTTTCCGGTTTATATAAACCATTTGTTTTCGTTTATGTAAACCATTTATTGATTTTGTTTTTTGGTTCTAACATATACAATCAAAATCCACCATGACTATCTAAGGTTCATTTTGTTTTCTTGATCACGAAAAAACAAATCTTATCTGAATGTGAAATATCGGTTTCTTGCAGGTTGGATGTTGGAGAAGGGAAAGATCTGGATCTTGTAGAATGTCCAAGGTCGAAGCTTAAGCAGCAATGCATCAGATATCTTGGACCTGTATGTGCCATACTTTTCCTGTCAATTATTTATTTAACATATTTTGGCTATTTTTCATGTGAATCTTTTCTCATTATCAGCAAGAGAGGGAAGAGTATGAGTATGAGATCGTTGAAGGGAAGATTGTTCACAAGTTAACCGGACAGTTTCTACACACCATGCACGGATCTGAGGGGACAAAGTGGATCTTTGTTATGAGTACTTTCAAGAAACTATATGCCGGTCTGGTAGGTCTTCTTGAAAACCGGTTTATCCTTGTATAACTTGATAATTGTAATTGAAGAAGATTGTTAATAGTTTTTGGTTTATGTCTACTTCAGAAGAAGAAAGGAAGGTTCCATCACTCAAGCTTTTTGGCCGGAGGAGCAACACTAGCCGCAGGGAGGGTGGTTGTTGACAATGGAGTTCTCAAGGTAATTTACCAAGTCTGCAACTTAAGTTATGTCTGCGGCAGAGCCTGTCTTGGACATAGACAAATGACACATTGGCCTATGGCTTTCAAATTTTAAAACATATAATTTATATAAACATATGCCTCCAAAATTGTTAAAAAAGGTTTTTTATTAAGATCCTTATTAAATTGCTTATATCCCCCAAAATCTCTGGCCTTGTGTCTGCCTTTGTTATGTTTTTCTAATTGATATGTCTCCGTTGTCTTCTTGCATTTTTTTCAGACAATCTCTGCATACAGTGGTCATTACAAGCCATCAGATGATAGCCTTGACACATTTCTCTCGTTTCTCAGAGAGAACGCAGTGAATCTAGACGGTGTTGAGGTAAACTCTTGTTCTACTCAACCTTACACGAATCAAATCTTGATTACCGACTGATATGAGAAGAGACTACTTGAGAGCTAATAATATAGTTACTTTTGTCTGTGTAGGTGCACAAAGCTAGTGAAGATTCCGACAACTACGATGATTACTTTAAATCCAATGGAGATGGGACCAAGTCTTTAAAGAAAGAGGAGCCAACGCCATCCCACGCAGAGGCTGAAACGGATGAAAACGGCAACGGAACACTTGAGGAGATCAAACGGAGTAGTTACCAGAGAACCCTCTCAGGTGGGCTTGAAAGCCCAAAAGCTGACGTTCCACAGAAAGCAATCTTACAAAGGATCAACTCCAAGAAACAGTCGAAATCTTTACAGTTGGGTCATCAGTTAATGCTGAAATGGTCGACAGGAGCTGGTCCAAGGATCGGTTGTGCAGCTGATTATCCTGTTCAGCTCAGAACACAGGCTTTGGAGTTTGTTAACTTGTCTCCTAGAAACCGGAGCAGCGCACTGTCTCCGACCGGGAGGATTGATGTCTGATCATATGTTTTCCTTGTTCTTAGCAGTTTAATCGTAATCTTATGTGACTTGGTTAACGTGCGAGTTTTATCTATCTAAAGTTTTAGTTGTTTTTTTCTTTTCACCTGGATGATGTGATGCAGAAGGAAAATAATGAGATGTGTTTTGTGTAAAAGTTTTTCTTTTCACTCGTAAATGGTATCTACTAGCATCAGATTCATTAATTTTAGACTCGGCCGCAGTTTGAAAAGTTTCAGAGGTTCATGTTATTACAGAACAAACCGCAAGAGTTATTATTATTGCATGTATACAATGAAATATAAACAATTACTGTTGACATGGAAGTACTAGCTGATGCTACTAGCACAACAACTCAAAGAAATGAGTTATTGCATTCATAATGGACATAAATGATTATAGTAAGTGTTTGCCATTTATTAATGAAGTTTTAGTTTGATATATGGGAATGTCTTTCTTTTCTCTGTTTGTCGATCTATGGCATCTTGAATGATATCGAAGTTTTCTTTTCTCTGTTTGTCGATCTAGACTTTTTCTATCTTCCAAGGGCTGAGAATGGGCAGGCTGATGCCTTAGCAAAATACATTCTCAGAAATCCAAACCATGTAATGGGCCACCCTATGGGCTAAACCCCTATTTTCCTTTTTAGTAATGCAAATTTTGTTGACCAAAAAAAAAAAAAAAGAGAGAAGGATCATAACATAAAGCATTGATCCTATCGATGATCATCGAGCTTGCCCGCTGATCAATGATGATGCATTTGTGATATTTATATCCTCTCGCTGAACACTGCAGTTGATGTTCAGCGTCACGCCAGAGATTTCATGGAAGCTTCAGCTTTATTTTATTGGATTGAAGCGAGAAGATCACGTTCCCGCAATTGCTGAAAGTCTCAGGAAGGTTAGTTTCTGGTTCACGTTCAGACCCAACAATGTGAGACTCCAAAACACACATTGTCTTGGTCAGTTTCTGGTCTGCTCTGTTCTGTTCCTAACAGGAGATTGCAGTAATGGAGGACGAGATTAACACCCAGGAGGAGCTTACAAAGAAGCGCACAGGCTTATCCAAGAATCATAAATGCAAGTGAAAGAACGGATTGAGAAACAGAGTGGAACTGGAGTAAGTATAAACATCAAGCACAGTTTCAATAGTAAATAAACGTAACTCAACTACTTATTTATTTCTTATTATACATTGCAAGAGTAATGCAGATAAAAGCGGGATTCCATCTGCAAATCCACATCCCTTACAACAAGTGCAGACACACTTAGTTATTTCTTGTGTGGCTTTTCTCAGAGTCTTATACATTCATTTACATAGAAACATAGAAGAAGCTTCCTACAGATAAGAGAGTCTCTTGGTTTTGTGTTGATAACTTCACTCATATATCCATATGCGGACCACGTGGATTGGGCTGGCTTTCCAAAGGCATGTACTGTGCCATGATCCCTCTTATTTCCGCATCCATGTATCTCTGCACCATTGTTTTCTTTTTGTTACTTCAAACATCTTTATCTACATGGCAAAATCTCCATAATATATGTATTATGGTAAAGACAGCAAAACATACCCTGATCCTGTATTTGTAGGCGGCATATCCGGAAAGACCTGCAACACCCACTGCGATTATAAGAAACCACAAAAAGCTCCAGCTGAGCTTTGTCGTTCCAACTTTGTTTGAACCTTTCACATTCAAAACCAGAAACATAAAGTCTGATTAATGACTCCACATTAATTATGGGCATTATAAGAGCAAAGGAAGAGATGTCTTTTGTTTACCAATGCAAGTGTCGTGTTCACGCATGTAGAGCAAACCATTCTTGCAGCTGCATTCATAACTTCCCCATGTGTTTTTACATTTACACTCTGGGCACTGGCAAACCTTTTTTTCTTTGCACTCGTCCACATCTAACACATTCAATCAATACAATACATTTACCATCTTGAATTTTCCTAAACATCTTAGTGTATATATTAGGACTATGCACATATACGCCACTTCTACGGATGTATATGTTTACAAATTGTACTTGGTAACACTCACTCACACATGGCTAGTCCTATATGCAATTAAACCGCATGATTATAGATGCTAGTAAATATTTATTAACAAGTACCTTCACAGCTCTTTACTCCATCGCCCTTGAACCCAAGTGGGCATTTGCAACCATTTGAATGATCATCCTGAAATATCCATTTCAAAAATTAAAAAAAAAAAAGTTCTACTTTAGATTAAGAAGACGATTGTTCATAAACTGAACATTGATGTAGAAGACGAAATACTTACTACGCAAGCAGAGTAAGTGTAGCTGCCTCTGGTTTCTCTCCAGCATCCTCCATTGTTGATGCCACAATGCAAAGCTCCAGAGGCTGCCAAGTGAAACAACGTTGAGAGCATCGGATACAAGAAAATTATAGTAAGAGGACTTCTGTTTTACGAAAAAGGGTAGAACGGCATTTAAAGCAACTTAGAACATTGCTTCACTTGTCCACTCAGTTATATGGCTAAATTTCCTTCAACTTTAAAGCAAAATACTTGTGGAATAAAATAACAATGCCAGAGGATATGCCATTATTTTGCATCCGGTTGTTCCACACATAATATGTCAAGCTGCCTACAGGGAGATTAAACTGATATACCTTTGCAGTGAGTGTAGCCGTCACCAGAAAATTTAACACCTTGAACAGTAGGGCACTCACACAGTCTTCCCCTAAAAGTATCCTAAATTGCAGATTCAGATCAAATCTAATCAGTCTTAGTTGCAGCACCAAAACCAAAAAAAAATATATATATATAGAAAGAGAGATAAAACTAGCAAGCCCAAACGTTACCCGGCATGCAGTTATGTTGGCAGCTTTGTCTTGCCAGCACCCACCATTGTTTTCCAAACATTCATTAGTGTTTAAATCTGCAAAAACCAGGAAACGTATCTCAAAACATGTAAAACACTAAGGAGAACTACAAATGCAAGAAGTCACCAAAACTTTAATATCTGTATATCAAGATAAAATGTGATATCTGAAAATGACAAAGAGAGTTGTGAATGTCAATGGAGAATATAGGACCGGACCTTCAGTTAGACATATAGCTGGTTCTGTTGACTCTTCAAAACCTGAACACATAGCTTTCAGCACAGCCCCTTTTTCCAATTTACCTAATCCCATGAAAAAATATTTGAGTTAGCAAAGAAAACGTGAGATGCTGCAGAAAAAAAGGTAACTCTGACAAGTCAGTTGTTCTCTAATACCTCTGTATTGTCTGTTGTTCACGACAAGAGTTGGGAGTATAGTCACGTCTCCACGGGAACCTTTGCCAATCTGAAACAAACTCATTTCATGAACATCACAAAACGGAATTGAGAGCTTCAAAACACCAAGATTTAAAAGACAAACCTGGGACTCCTGCTCTGCTTTAAGAACTGGGTTCTCCACATCTGCGTCAGGGTCTCCGATACACTTGTCCACCTTCTTGAGATCAATGTCTGAAATAATAACAGAAAGAAAATTCAAAATTCAGCCAACTGATACATACAATGAAATGCACAAACTTGAAAGTAACAAAAGATCCTTTGCTCAAATATTAGGCTTCAACAGGCACATATAATGAAATAATAACACAGGAGCAAAGGCCAATGAGTAATGAAGCATTATATTCACCAAGTGACTTGATAATTTCGTCTGCGCACTCCTTTGTGTACTTCTTATCCTTCATCGGACACCGGATGGCGAAGTCAGTCACATAGTCCCACCAGACCCACGGCTTACCAGTCTCGTTCATGACTCTATACACGCAAGCCTGGCGTAGATTCTGAACGACAACATCTTTCCCATCATACCCTTTAGTAAAATCCTGCTCAGGATCAGGCGCACAGTATCTTCCATGGTTGATACACTGAGACTTGCACTGTTTACTCAGCGTAAAAGCCTCAGGGCAGTACCAGGTGATGTAGTGCGGCGTGAACTGAGTATGCCCTCCTTTCTCAAGAATCTGAGCAGCTCCTTTGAAATTCTTGAGAAACTCAATCTGAGTATCACACTTCTTCCCACACTGGTCGTTGCTGTTGGTCCAGAGCTCGTATTCCACACGCTCATCGGGATGAGGAACAGACTCAGTCCAGTCCAGCTTCATGTTCACCATGTCCCCACCGGAGAGAGCAGACTTTATACTGTCTCCCAAAGACTTGGTGATGAGAGCTGAAGGAATGGTAATATTTTGAAGATAATCCGCATCGGATTTATCTTCTTCAGGTGTATCCATTGTGATCAAGGGCTCTGCTTTGTTGTCAGCAACAAGAATCGCTGCTGCTCCAGCTTGTTGAGCTATCCATGCTTTCAAAGTAAAGAAACAGTCTGTGTTCACAATAACAAACTCACATTCAGTTCCAAAATTCAAATCTTTTCCACATATTATAACCAAAAATTGAATCTTTTACAGAAAACATAACCAAAAACTGAATATTATTCAAAATACTATAACCAGAGTTTGAATCTTTTCCAGAAAAATATAATCAAAAAAATTGAACTTTTTCCACATATTATAATAAAAAAATGAATCATTTCCACATACTATAACCAAAAAATGAATCATTTCCACATACTATAACCAAAATTGAATCTTGTTCATATACTATAACCAAAAATTGAATTTTTTTCCACAAACTATAACCAAAAAAATGAATCATTTCCACATACTATAACCAAAATTGAATCTTTTTCATATACTATAACCAAAAATTGAATATTTTCCGCATACTATAACCAAAAAAATGAATCATTTCCACATACTATAACCAAAATTGAATCTTTTTCATATACTATAACCAAAAATTGAATATCGTCCGCACACCATAATCAAAAATTGAATCTTTTCCACATACTATAACCAAAAATTGAACCTCTTCCTCATAATATAAGCAAAAACAGAATCTTTTCCACATTCTATAACCAAAAACTGAATCATTCCCACATACTATGAACCTAACTGAGCAATCCAATTAAATGGTTTAGATCATCGAACCTCCACGATCGATGAGAACAAAAGTGGGTAAGCCCCCGGGCTTAGATTTGAAGGAGATGTCGAAATCGTTGTAGCTTTTACAAGCTTTCTGATTCGATCTGGGATATGCAACGGTGCCGACTAAAGTACCACCGTACTGAGGAACTCCGAAGTTCCCAATGGCACATTCGTAAATACCTTTGATGGAGTCCGGTGATGTGACTTTGAGGTTGTTCTTCTCCACGACGAATCTACAGAGCGCTGGACTCAGGATCAGAAGAAACGAGAGGGTGAAGAACCCTAGCTTCTCCTGATTCATGGTTGAGGAACGGATTCAAGGTAGAGATTGAGATCTGGAAACCCTAGATTGAAGAGAAGAAGAAGATCTCGTGAAATGGAGGATGATGCTTTATTGATTGGTGAAGTAAGTGAACAGTGTTAGGAGGAGAGAGAGAGAGAGAAAGAGAGAGAGGCTTTTGAGTTAAGGAAGAGAAGGAAGGTTTATCTATTGTTATTGTAATTTCTATAGATGCATGAATCTTATGAGTTAATAAATTGAAAAAAGGAATTTTAATGGATTTGTTCTTCTTTGTCGTCTCCGTAAATTTATGTTTATTTTCAGTCAAGATTTTTCAAATGATAAATAAAATAAATGGCTAAGAATAGTAAACGGGAAACACGTGTGTATGTGCTGTTATCCAAAGCTGTTACCGCAAAAGGAAAAAATCTTCAGCACAGAATCATAGGTGTGAAAAGATCACTAAGATGTTAAAAACGAACAAGTCACTGAGCCAAAATTACCCGAATTCGCCAAAGTAACTAAAATTACTCAAGTCACTGAGCCAAAAACGAACAAGTCAGAGATATGCAGCATGGTGCAAGAAATATGTCAAACATAGATCTCATAGAGCAATTCAGGTGATGCATTCAAAATGTGAATCTTCATAAGACAAGTTAAATTGTCGGCTGTAGAATCGTCTGTAATATTTTTCATAATTGTAATACCATAATTATCCAGTATTAGAAATAAAAGTAAAATTACTTTATCTCTCTTCTTTCTCTTCATGTTTCTCTTTATCCTTTCTAAATGTTAAATTTTGGTTTTATTTGATTATTTACAAATAACTCCATTCGTTTTGAATGCTTTCCAACCAAACAAGTTTAGACTTTATCGGACTAAATGTTCCTTACTGGTTACTTCCCGAATACATCTATATACAAATGCATGAACTTTCTGTTTTGGAAGAGAAAAGAGGTGGTTCCACTGAAACCACATTTCGATACATTTCCATGGATTTGTTGGTATATTTGCAAGGCGAGGAATGACACTCTTTAATAGAAAAATCGTATCCCCGATTGACACTCTCTAACACGCGTGTATTGAAGCAGAGTGTTAGAGGAAGGCTAACGAAAAGGAGGAAGCAAATAAGGATCATGACGATCCTCCTACTACATAGATTGAAACAATGCTCCCTTGGATACCCTGAATCCTTATATGTCAAGTTGATGCGTCATGGATCGATAATGGCAGTGTCAGTGGCTTAGGGTGGAGTCTTAAGGATCAAATGAGTTCTCAATATTTCGGATTACAGGCGTGCAACATGAGTCTCTCAGTTTTGCATGCTGAGATGTAAGGTTTACTTTAGCTAACCTTATGTATGAGAGAAAGGAGGATAACCTCGATACGGTTCGAGATGGACTGCTCGGACCTAGTGGACATGACTACAAACCCGGTGGATTGGCCAACATTCACACAAAGATCGATGTGTTCCAGAGATTACAGGAGGATTTCGAGAATGTGAGCATGTCTCATTTTTCTCGAAGTAGAATGGTCGGGTTGACACGTTAACAAAACAAGCAAAGATCAGAGACTATATTTTTTCCTATATAGATCAGACTCGACCAGACAGAAATGCTCCTCAGGGAATCGGCTCATCTGACCACCACTTGATTTATTGTAGATGGAAAGCTGAAAAAAAAAACAAGGAATGAGAACAAAAATCAGGACTGGACTTGGACATAACCAAGTAAAACATTCATATAGGATTTCAAATTTTTTTAAGAAGATTCTCAAATTTGTAAAAGAAATTTTTATCAATTTTTTTTTAAAATGCTTCCAATTCCTCCCAAAATCTCAGGACCAATCCTTACAAAAATCAAATTTGAAAATCTAAACGGAACCAATCAAAAATAATATGGGTTGAACTAGCCAACATAAAAATATACATTGCTCTTTTTTGTTTTATGATATTTTAGGTTTTGAATTTTATAAACCCCGAAAACCTAAATTTTGTTAAAATCTAATTGGTCTTATCAATGGAATAGTGTGATTCAAGGTGTAGTGAATGGTCTAAATGGAAGAGTTAAGACTTTTCTATTGAGATATTGTTTTCAAGCAGTGGCTCATGCTCTTTGGCAGGAGAGAAATAGAAGAAGAGTTGGCGAGTCTTCTCAACCTCCTTCCTTTCTGATCGCAAAGCTTGACAAATTGATAAGGAATAGAATCACTTCGATAAGGAGAAGAGATGGAGGAAAACATGAAGCTAATGGAGGAGCAAAATAGCTATCAATTTATAGAGTTATGTTTTTTTCACATTTGTAGAAATGAAGCAGTGGAAACTCTGTAAAAAGTTTTTTTTTATTTGAATAAAATTTAACATTCTTTCAAAAAAAAAAGAAATTGGCTTTGATTTTTTTTTTAATTACTGCTAAACAATATTGGAAGATAAAAGAAAGCTGCAAGCAAAACTCTAAACAAGAAAGAAAAAAAAAACAAGAAAAACGAAACGAGTGGCTTGACGAGTTGTATAAACAAACTTGAGACATCCACATCTCGTCAGTATTTAAATAATTCATCAGATCTTGTTCACCGTCATATTCACCTTAAACTCTTTGAAAAGAAGATGAAAATCTTTGATCTCTTTCTTAGCTTCAGTATCTTCTTCCTCTCTCCGTTTGTATCTCAAGCATATAATCATGATTCGAATTACACCCGCCCACCGCCTCGTGCAGACTTCATCGTCTCTCACGGCCATCCAAACTTCTATCCTCAACAGGTCTATTTAAATGTCTTAGTTCCTGTTAAAATTTCATTACCCTGAGTGTGAGATGCGTACTCCATAAGACAATGTATTTTTGTAACAATCTTATCATGTATTTAATCTATCACAGTTCAATTGATTGTTAACACACAAAAATATATTTAAGTCATATTAGTTAATCTTGATTATAAATTATGTAGGTGCATGTATCATTGGCGGGTAAGGATCACATGAGAGTAACATACATAACGGACGACGTGAACGTTGCATCGATGGTGGAGTACGGTAAAAGCCCAAAAAAGTACGACAGAAAAACAATTGGAGAATCCACTTCATATAGATTCTTCTTCTACAGCTCCGGCAAGATCCACCATGTCAAGATTGGTCCTCTTCAGCCAAGCACCACTTACTATTACCGCTGCGGTGGCCATGGTAAAGAGTTTTCTTTCAGAACTCCTCCGTCCACTTTTCCAGTCGAGTTTGCCGTTGCTGGTAAGTAGCCCCTTCATTAACTCTCTTTTCTTCACTATCTCATTTTCATGTCATTTATTTTACGGAAGGTCTAAATTCCTATATAAGTTCAAGGCTACATCGAGAGATGGTACCTTTACATTTTAAACATGTTTTTGACAAAAATGATCTTAGCTGCCAAAGTTCTTTGATAGGACGGCAAACGTTTAAAAATTGACTATAAAACTCGGAACCAAATGATAAAGTTGGTTTGTTCAGTCATGCTCTAGCTGGCTAACTTAGTTTGGCTAATTTTAGTTATTTATTAAGAAATAAAAATAGGATTAGATATACAAGATTTACTGTCGTTCACCAAATATGGGTCCATATAGTCCTAAAAAGACAACCAAATTTGAAGAAAAAAAATATACGACATTAGCCCACCGGAATTTTCCCATGTGTAACCATATATATTAAAAACTTTATGCTTATTAAAAGATATTAATTAAAACTGGACAATATATGTTTATGCAATAACACGCAAACCATGCAGGACGTTACTTGTATTCCACTTTTTATACATGTCCACAACTTCCCCGTTGGAGTTTGAAGTATACGCCAAAATCCCAAGCTTAAAGTTAAACATAGACTTACTTTTTTCTTTTTAGTCGCCGGTTATAAATATTTCTAGGGGTTTTGAAATGGATTTATACGTGCATGAATTGCCTTTGGTTCCAATATTTAGTATTGTGGTTGAGTTGAGATTTGTTTCCAACGATCATACAATCAATGATTTACATGCATGATTTTGATTCCTAATGCATGGCTGCCTCATACAATAATCGTAACTTTACTCATTAACTTAGATGTATTATAGATAATCTATTAATCATTACATTAGTTTAGTTAACTCAATCGTAACAAAAAAATCATTTGCATATCAAACATATTAATTCATAACTATTTTGAGATGTATCAGTATTAAATAATTTAAATCATTTTTTTCTCTCAACACCATACATTGAGTCATTCTTGGGTTCACCTCCTAGGGTGAACTTCTAGGTTCACCAACCAATAGGATTTCATTATTTCAAATTTGATATCTTTTAAAAAAAGAAACAAAATATTCTCAAATTATATTATGTTTTTAAAATAAAAAAGTTAAAAAAGATAATAGTTACAGAAAAAAGAATTAAAAAAAAAAGTATTTTTAATGTTGTCAACAAAACACTAAACCCTAAATCCTAATCCCTAAACCCTAAATCCTAAACCCTAAACCCCTGGGTAAACTCTAAACCCTTGGGTAAACCCTAAACCCTTGGATAAACCCTAAACCCTTGGATAAATTCTAAACTCTAAATAAAAAACGACTAAAACCTTAAACCCTAAACGCTTGAATGTTTTAGTGTATAGTGATTTTGATTTAGAGTTAAGGATTAATCCTAGAGTTTAGGATTTATCCTAGAGTTTAGGGTTTATCCAAGGGTTTAGGATTTAGGATTAAGGGTTTAGGGATTAGAATTTAGGGTTTAGGGTTTAATGTTATGCTGACGACGTAAAATATTTTTTTTTGTAATTATTATTATTTTTTTTACCTTTTAATTTTAAAAACATAATATAATTTGACAATATTTTGTTTCCTTTTTTAAAAGATATCAAATATAAAATAAGACAATCTTATTGGTTGGTGAACCTAGAGGTTCACCCTAGGGGGTGGACCTAAGAATAAGTCCCATACATTATGTGCACTTGAATACAAGTGGTTACGCAACAAACAATAACACAAACGACAAACCACGACCTCAAATAATTTATCTCGTTTGAATTATAGATAATACATTTGTTGAGTTGAATTCAACTCATGAAACACACCATCAATGATAGCTTGGATAGAGATTGATATATTTTTGACATCTTTATTTTATATATGCTTGATTTTGGTTCATGCATTTTAAGAAGCGGGTTTCTAGCTAGTGTACTTACGCAAGACAAGTTTTTGTTCTGAAATTGAAGGTGACCTTGGGCAAACTGAGTGGACGGTGAAAACATTAGATCAGATTACAAAACGGGACTTCGATGTCTTCCTACTTCCCGGTGACCTCTCCTACGCAGACAACCACCAGCCACTATGGGACTCTTTTGGCCGTCTCCTGGAGAACCTGGCTAGTACTCGTCCATGGATGGTCACAGAGGGAAACCACGAGATCGAGTCTGCCCGGATCATTGAAGAACACATAAGCTTTAAAGCATACAATGCCCGATGGCTTATGCCTCACGCCGAAAGCCTCTCTCACTCCAACCTTTACTACTCTTTTGATGCAGCCAGTGTCCACATTGTTATGATTGGTTCTTACACCCAGTATGACTCCCACTCTGAACAGTACCGGTGGCTCCGTGAAGATTTAAGAAAGGTAACTTGTACATTATATATTACTTGGAAAATACATGTTTCATATATATATGGGTCTAATTAAGTTCGCACTATTTGTTAACAACATTACAAATAGTCAAGCAAAACTCACATAATTGATACATATTCCGGAAATTGGTTTGAGTTTCCAGATATAATATTCATTAAAATAAATATTTCAACTATTTCTTTAGTTCTTGAAATTAGATTATTATTTTTGTGCGAGGAGATTGACCGTAAAAGAACGCCGTGGTTGGTGGCGGTGATGCACACGCCATGGTACAGTACAAACAAGGCGCATGAAGGTGAAGGGGAGAAAATGAGAAAGGCCATGGAGGGTTTGCTTTATCGTGCTCAAGCCGACGTTGTTTTTGCTGGCCACATTCATACCTACGAACGTTTCGTAAGTACCATCTTTGTTAACCTTTTCCTCAATTGAAAATACAATTCTATAAAAAAAAAGAAAAAAAAAAGAAAATACAATTCTAATGCAACGAAATTTATAAATCACATAATTCTGCAAACTTAACGGCTAAATCAAATGAATTTGTCAATTGACATGCCACATGTTTTAAGTTAAATCAACTTTTACGTAATGAAAAAAAAAACTTTTACCTAATGAATTTGTTTGTTACTTTAAATGATTAGTTACTTAGTTATGTACATTTAAATACTTATTTTTAACAAGATTTTCTTACTCTATTGATTCCAAATTATGACTGATGCAAGAGGTCGGTATACAACCACAAGGCCGACCCATGTGGACCAATGCACATAACCATCGGTGACGGTGGCAATCGAGAAGGGCTGGCTTATACGTATGTCATGTCACATTATTCATCTAATATATATTTTTTGCCCAG